>NC_133324.1:712416789-712716789 GCF_042186555.1 Aquarana catesbeiana | reverse complement strand
TTCCTCTTTAAAGAAACTTTCTTTTTCTTTTCTTTTTTTTTTTTTTCTTTCTTCCTATAATGCTGCAAGGCAGCATTGAGTACTTTTTGATCCGTCTGTCTAGAAAGTTTAATAATTTCACCAGAGTGAATTGATTCCTGAGTATGTTTAATAATAAAATATTCTATACTCTGATTGCTGGAGTCTGAAAAATAATTTACCCTCTTTGTTCAGCTTTATAGAATTTACAGATTAATGAGACTCAAACTATTTTACAAGTCATTTAGGTATACTAATGTGCAATGCCGTAGTGCATGGTGACCCCACACAATGGAAACATGAAACCAAAAAGGAATTCAAGTAAATGTTAATACTTTACAGATGTGAATTATACAATATATTAAGAAACAAGAAGAGCTACAAAATTTAAAGCATTCTCTACTTACAGTTATTATTTTTATTTTTTTTGTTATAACATACAAGTAAAAAAGTGTGAGCCTATAGTACATGAAATGTTAAATATACATCATAACTGCTTGCAAATATATTCTTTAATTTATAGGCAAAACTTTTTTTTTTTTTACATTTTGGATGAAGTAAGAGAGGGTTATAACCCCTGTAAGTTTTTTTGCCATCTGCATCCCATTTGTAAGATTTCCCTTAAAGTGGCTGTAAACCCTTGACCACTTTTTGCTACAGGTAAGCCTATAATAAGGCTTATCTGTAGCTACCCAGGTTTAGGAGACATCCCCTGTATTTGCATGTGCCGACGTCATCGGCACATGCACACTGACACAAACTGGAGCAATGGCACGTATGTGCCGTTGCTTCAGTGAGTGTGGCGTTACCGCGCGCATGCGCGGGAGTGACGTCATCGCGGCTCCGGCCAATCACAGCGCAGGTCTTGCAGGTGTTAGGTTTTTTTTTCAAAGTAGGTTTAAAACCACTTTAAATAGGCAGCATATATATAAAGAGACTGTAAGCATACTCTCACACGCACATATGCACCTGTGACAGATATTGGTGCCAAATGGGCAATTTAAGCTCGGCCAGTGCTCAGGATCGGTGCTAACTTCATATCCTAGAGCCCAAACAGTAAGTGAGAGGATATCCTTCTAAATTCAGAGAATCCCTGGTTATCAACAGAGTCACTAGAACTAGCATCCCTGTTGAAAGATTTCCCCTTTATTCCTGTTCTGGGGACAGCCCAAAAATTGGTATTTTTTTCACTTTCAGTAAACATGACAAATAGAGAGGGTGAATCTCCCTAACGGGGCACAAACAGCAATAAAAACCTCTCCACTGTTCTGTCTTCAGTTAAACTTTAACCAGTTGTTTAACCATGCATTTTATTAATTTTTTGCACACATGTTAAAGAGGAGCTCCAATCTCCCCCCCCCCCGCCCCCCCCGCCTCCCCCCACCAGAACTCTTCCTCAGAACACAGGAGACCTTTTTCGGTTATGTCCTATCAACAGAAGCCAGCTGAACGACCAGCTTCTGTCCACCTGGCTGCAGGCCGAATGTCTGCCAGTTTCTACTGAACTGGCCGATGCTGCCCGACATTCGGCCTAACTGTACTAGGCCTAAGGTTTGTAGAAAGTGAAAGATTTAAAGCCCAACTCCAGGTTGTATTTCTCCCCCATCTCATGCCTCCCTGTAGCACCTTCACCACTTTATTTTTTTAAAAGCTTGGCATACATACCCTTTTGTCATGGGTTTTTAGTTTGGTTACCTGATGTTCTTTTCCTCCTTTTCTTCTTTTTCTATCATAATGGGTTAATGCAATTCTCTGCAACATATTGATTAATGATGTTCTTCCAGGTGGTGGGCCCTTGATGCCTTGGGCTCATAGAAAGTGGGTGAAGTAACACTGGTTGTCATTCATCCCTGGAAAAAAAAGACCCTGGGCCTTGAATTGGTAGGGGTGGGTTGGGGGTGGTTGTGGTTAAAGCTCCAGGAAGGAGTTGAGTACTGCAACACTAGCTGCTTTTTTAATTGAATAAATGCCTGGGGAATTATTTTTTTCATTTTTTATTATATAATTGAGATGGGCTTTGAATTAAACCCTGGTGCTCTGGCGAACAAATTGAAATATATAGTTATATAGTTACATAGTTACATAGTTAGTCAGGTTGAAAAAAGACACAAGTCCATCTAGTTCAACCATAAAAATAAATAAATATAAAATAATATCATACAATCCCATATACAGAATCCTATACCCACAGTTGATCCAGAGGAAGGTGAAAAACCCCAAAAAGCATAATCCAAATTTGCTACAGCAGGGGAAAAAATTCCTTCCTGATCCCCCCCGAGAGGCAATCAGATTTTCCCTGGATCAACTTCACCTATAAATATCAGTACCCAATTATATTATGTACATTTAGGAAAGAAACCAGACCTTTCCAGCTGGCCAGAACCACCTTTGGAGGGAGTCTAGTCTAGTCTAGTCCACATTTTCACAGCTCTTACTGTGAAGAAACCTTTGGAGATGAAATCTCTTTTCCTCTTTTCCTCTAGGTGTAAAGAGTGCCCCTTGTCTTCTGTGTTGATTTTAAAGTGAATAACTCAACACCAAATTCACTATATGAATCCAATATATATTTGTACATGGTTGTGAACAAGTACAGTATACTTGCGTGAAACGCGTCAACTAACTGTAATTCTGCATGTTTGACTGGCATACAACAATAAAGAAATCCTTATCAAGCACTTTGATGGTCCGGTGTGCAACCAATTTCTTCCTTTTTCTTCGTATTGTGGACGGTAGTGAGCCGAGGTTAGCATCTGGAACCCAGTGCTCCTGATTATTGCTTGATGCGTGTGTGTGCTTCTTGTTTGGACTACATTTGGACATGTTGATCATATCCCCCCTTAATCTCCTCTTCTCAAGAGAGAAATAATTCAGTTCCTCTAATCTATCTTCATAGCTGAGTTCCCCCATTGCTCTCATCGGTTTGGTTGCCCTTCTCTGTACTTTCTCCAGTTCCCTGATATCCTTTTTGTGAACTGGTGCCCAAAATTGAACTGCATGTTCTAGATGAGGTTTTACTAATGATTTATATAGGGACAAAATTATATCTCTCTCTCTGTAGTCCATACCTCTCTTAATACAAGAAAGTATTTTGCTCGCTTTGGAAACCGAAGCTTGGCATTGCATGCTATTATTAAGGTTATGAGCTACCAAAACCCCAAGATCCTTCTTCACCACGGATTCCCCAAGTTGTACTCCCCCTAGTATGTATGATGCATGCATATTCTTAGCCCCAAGTACAGTATGAATCATTAATCACTATTCTTTGAATTTGTTCTTTTAGCCAGTTCTCTATCCATTTACAAACCGATCTATCCAAGCCTGTAGACATTACCTTATACATTAGCCGTGTGTGGGGAACTGTATCCAACACTTTTGCAAAATCAAAGTATACCACGTTCACAGCCACCCCTCTGTCCAAGGTTTTACGTACCTCTTCATAAAAAGAAATCAGATTTGTTTGACAACTTCTGTCTTTCATGAACCCATGCTGTCTGTTGGTTAAAATATTTTTTTCAGCAAGAATTCATCTGTGTGGTCTTTTATTAAACTCTCCAGTATCTTTCCAACTATAGAAGTTAAACAGGTCTATAGTCACTTGATAAAGACTTTATTCCCTTTTTAAATATAAGCACCACATTGGCCCTACGTCAATCCAGTAGTACTATTCAGGTCATTGATGAGTCCCAAAAAATTTGATACAATGGATTTGAAATGACCGAGTTCAATTCTTTTAAGATCCATGGGTGGATGCCATCTGGTCCAAGTGCTTTATCCACCTTTATTCTGTCTAAATATTTCTCGACCATATCACTTTTGAGCCACTGTGAATCATTTGGGGCTGTGCCAATACCACCTCCATTATACCACCTCCATGCTCCTTTGTATACACAGAGCTGAAGACAGTATTTAATACATTTACCTTCTTTTTGTCCCCAGTCACCCACTCTAGATTATTTTGTAAAGGGCCCACATGCTCAGACCTGAACTTTTTACCATTGATATATTTGAAGAATTTTTGGGGGTTTACATTTAAAAGATGATAATGTTCCTTCATTTTTATATTTTTTAAAAGCTCTTTTCTTATTATTTATAGCTTTTTTAACTTTGGCCGTGAGCCACATAGATTGTATTTTTAGCCTTTTAAACTTATTGGGAATATACTTTGCAGTGAGTTCACATACAGTCTTTCTGAAGAATCCCCATTTCTGTTCTGTGTTCATCAATGCCAATATTCCCTCCTAGTCTAAGCCTTAGAGAGCAGCCCTCATCCTTGGAAAATTTGCTCTCTTAAAGTTAAGTGTTTTTATCTTTCCCGTATGTGTTTTTTGCTTACAGCTAACATCAAATTAAATGATGTTATGGTCACTGCTACCCAGATGTTCCTTTATATGAACATTAGTAATAAGCTCTGCATGATTTGAGATTACCAAGTCCAACAGAGCATCATTCCTAGTTGGGGCCTCAATGAAACTGGACCATAAAATTGTATTGTAATAGGTTTATAAATTTTTGCCCTTTAACTGTTCCAGCAGTGCCATTACTCCAGTCAATTTCCCGGGTAGTTAAAATCCCCCATTATTATCACCATCCCAGCCCTTGCAGCTCTTTCTATCTGTGCAAGGAGCTGATATCTCAGCATGCTTGATGTTACTATATTGTGTCATTATTCAGGCGATCCTAAACTGATAGCATCCAGCAGCACGTGTGTACAAGATTTTTTAAGATACATTTATCATGTATTCACATTGACTTGTATGGAAGAAACTGACCTTTATTGGGCTTTGAAGTCCAAGGTTAAAGGTTACACCACTGAAGGCTAAGTTGGATTGTTGAGTCCAAACTCCAAGTATATGAATACAATGTGTAAAATGTCTTTACAAAGGACAATTTTACTGTAAATTGTGTAAGAAAATATCTATTCTTGGGATCAGAATAGTATGCTTCAATTCTTTTTAATAGTTTCTTATTTTCACAACCTTTAGAGCTATTTGGATGTTCTTAAAATAAATATAAGAAGTGTTTTTTAAAGAAGCTAGGGGTAACAATAAATCCTTCATTCCCTCACAGGACTTTTCTGTAGATGATGTAATGTAAGCAAAGTTAAGTTTCCCTAAACCTGACATAAACAGCACATAATACAGTATTTTAAGACTGGTGGACCCAAATACATGGTTTCCTAATGCAATCAAAGCAGTTCTTATTGATTCTTTAAAGCTGAACTTCAGAAAAACTAAAAGTGCCCCCATGCAGTGGGGCTGCATTCGTGCTGCGAGAGTTAACTGCTTGTTTAGGTCTAGGGAACCAGGTAAAACACTTTTACTTATCTGATCCTCCACTCCCACAGGCTCCTCAAGGCTGTTAAGTTGATCCCTGCAGCCTCTTCTGCCCTGAACTTAAGTCTAAGGCCCTTTGACATCATCAAAACCAATGTAGAACCTATAGCCTTGCATTGAAAGTAATGACTCCAAGGAACAGTTCACTGCTGGAGCGTAGGGGAGTGCCTTCTGCCAGGGGAGTGGAGGATCAGGTAAAAAAAATGTTTTTCCCATCACATTGACAGAAACAAACAGTTAACCCTTGCAGTGTGTGTGCAGTCTCAATGCAAGGGCGGATTTTTCGTTTTCCCAGAATTAAGCTTTAAGGAATCTGCAAATACAGTGAAGGGCTGTAGTGTCATTTACCTTTGTATCACAGAAGTAAAAACAGCTGTTATTGTGTAAAAATGTTAGAAGAGTTGGATGAACCCTTGGAGTAGCATTTTTTCACTGTGAGTACACATATTGGAATAAAAACTCATGATCTCATATGTTGAAATAGCAAAAGCATCTTAAGCTCTTTTGTTCATGCAATGATCATGTGGATAGATGGTAGCAAACCTTTTACACAAATTTACGATAAAAAGCTGATGGGAGCTCAAATAAACCCAGACTGAACTTTGTGTCATAATTTTTCTCTTTTATTGCCCTATCATTTGCATAACTAGCTTTAGGTTATATTGCTCAGTAGCTATTGCAAAACAAATCTGTTACCTTAAACATCACAAAGTTTGCTTTGTTTGATATACATAATATTATATTATATACCCACCTAATATTGAATAGGTCCACCTTTTGTCAACAAAACAGCCCTGATCCATCGAGTCATGTATGCCACTAGACCTCTAAAGGTATGCTGTGGTATCTGGTCCTTTAGGTTCTGTACTGGAGCCTTCATGGATCAGACATGTCTTTCCAGCACATCCCACAGATGCTCGATGGATTGAGATCTGGAGAATTTGGGCCAAGTCAACACCTCAGACTTGTTGTTGTGTTCCTCAAACCATTCCTGAACCATCTTTGCAGTGTGGCAGGGCATTTTATCCTGCTGAAAGAGGCCACTGCCATCAGGGTATACCATTTTCATGAAGGGATGTACTTGGTCAGCAACAATGTTTAGGCAGGCATTTGTCAAAGTAACATCCGCATGAATGCCAGGACCCAAGTTTTCCCAGCAGAACATTTCCCAAAGCGTTACACTGCTTCCACTGGTTTGCCTTCTTTCCCTAGTACATCCTGTTGTCATCTCTTTCCTAATAAGCTTCTCACATGCACCATCCACATGATGTCAAGTAAAATATGATTCACCAGGAAAGACCGCCTTCTTCCATTGCTCCATGGTGCAATTCTGATGCTCACATGCTCATGGTAGGTGCTTTTTGGCTGTGAACATGGATCACCTTGGGCACCCTGACCAGCCTGCAGCTATGCTGCCACAAACACAACAAACTGCAGTGGGCATTGCTTCTTCATTCAACACATTATTTATGGGGAACTGTGTCAAATGCTTTTGCTAAAGCCAGATACACCACGTCTACGGGCCTTCCTTTATCTAGATCAGTGGTCATCAACCCTGTCCTCGGGGGCCCACTAACAGGCCAGGTTTTAAGTATTACCTTGGGGGGATGCAGACTAGAATACTGCAATCATGAGCAGCAAATTATATCACCTGTGATGTATTTCAGTTATCTTGCAAACCTGGCCTGTTAGTGGGCCCTGAGGACAGGGTTGATGACCATTGCATGGAGGAGAGACGTGGTAGGGAGGAGGGGGGTAGTAGGGAGGTTGTACAGAGGAGAGACTTGGTAGGGAGGAGGAAGGTGGTAGGGAGGAGGGAGGGAGGAGGGAGGTTGTATGAAGGAGGGAGGGAGGAGAAAGGGAGGTTGTAAGCAGGAGAGACTTGGTAGGGAGGGGGAACGGAGGAGGCAGGGAGGAGGGAGGTTGCACGGAGGAGAGATGTGGTAGGGAGGAGGGAGGTGGTAGGGAGGAGGTAGGTGGGAGGAGGGAGGAGGGAGGAGAGACGTGGTAGGGAGGAGGTAGGGAGGGGGGAGGGGGGAGGTTGTAAGAGGGAGGGAGGGAGGTTGTACGGAGGAGAGACCTGATAGGCAGGAGGGAGGTGGGTAGGGAAGTGGTACGGAGGAGGGAGGGGGGAGGTTGTATGGAGGAGAGACGTGGGAGGGAGGAGGGAGGTGGTAGGGAGGAGGGAGGTGGTAGGGAGGGATGAGGGAGGTGGTAGGGAGGTGGGAGGAGAGACGTGGTAGAGAGGAGGGAGGTGGGAGGAAGGAGGAGGGAGGAGAGATGTGGTAGGGAGGAGGGAGGTGGTAGGGAGGAGGGAGGGAGTACAGAGGACAGATGTGGTAGGGAGGGAGGGAGGTGATAGGGAGGAAGGTGGTAGGGAGGAGGGAGTGGGGAGGAGGGAGGTGGTAGGGAGGAGAGAGGAGGAGGAGGGAGGTGGTAAGGAGGGAGGAATGGCGTAGAGATGATATAAAACATATTTTGTAATAAAAATTATATATATTTTTTAAATCGATACCTGGCAATTAATGAAAACAGATATTTTACTGAAAATAACCAAGCGTTCTGACATTCAGAATAAAATTTAATCTGTAATAGAAAAATATAAATTATAATAAAGATTTATAAAGAAACAATAATACAATTATTTATAAAAAAAAGGAATAGAAAGCCATTAAAAAAAATGTAAAGGCACATACATGGTAGTGAAAATAAATAAATAAATTACTAAAAAACTAAAGATAATATGGCAAAAATATTGCAGATATAAAGATAAACAAATTAAAATTAAATTAAATACAAATTGTACCAAAAAAAATGTTTAGAATGTTACAAACTATAAAAAAAATGTAAAACAAAAAATCTAATCAATATATATATATATATATATATATTCGATATTGTCACACATTAAAAAATAACACAAAGGAAGATGATTAGAATATACTAACAATGGAATAAAATTGAGCCGTGAAATAACAGCACAAGTACAACTCTAAGCTACCAGCACTTACTTTGTGTTTATGAAGAAATGCTGGAGATCAGAAATCAGGTTGCAATTGATCAAATATATCAACACTGGAGCCGCTCAATACACATCCTTCTCCTCTGTATCTAGTGTGTGGGAATGGCAACAAAGGGCTTTCTTCCTATTTTAAAAATGGCGCCGAAATCTGCCTTTTCCCGCGTCACTTCCGGTTTAGAAGTAACGCGATTCTAGACCTCGGCAATGCCCACTGACTCCTGGCAAATGATGAAACACACATCTCCCAGGAAGCAGTAGTGAGCAGAGGCGGCGAGGGATGTGATGTCAGGAGCCGCGGTGAGGAAGGGGAAGATTTGAAGGGTCCACATAGCAACAGGGATTAAAAGGTAAGTAAAAAAGAAAAAAATCTCCAAATGTCATTTGTTATATTATTTGCTGCACAGTAATGTCATTTTTTTTTTTTTTTATGGGTGGAACTTCACTTTAAGTTTTCCAAATCTATTTCTAATTTTGTCCTCTGTTAGCCATGAGGGTGCTTCCTGTGATGTGTCATGAGGACAAACACTGCAGTTTTGGTTACTGAAGCCCCCCGATTCACTTGTGAAGACTGAGGAGAAGAATAAATTCAATACCTTCGCCATCTCCCCATCCTTTGTAACCAGATGTCCTTCCACATTCTTTATGGGGCCAATATGGTCTGTCTTCCCTTTTTTACTGTTTATATGCTTAAAGAATTTCTTGGGATTTTTTTTGCTCTCCTCCGCTATATGTTTATATATATATATATTGTAGCGGGGTGCCTGTGAAACAGGTTAAAACTTACTAGATTTTTAGATTTGCAATCTAAGATAATTCCAGAAAAGACTTCAGGGTGAAGAAGAATAGTTCTTTACCCTGTATTGGTAAAGTCCATTCCGGGGCTGGTTTTATTGGGAGTCTGATAGAGATCCCGGTGGGACAGACTTCCAAGTCCGTGGACCGCAGTTTAAGGTTTTATTTTCAGGTCTTGATTAAGGCAGCTGGTTCTAGCTCTCAGAGAGAGAGAGTATGTCTCCATGTGAGGAGACATCTAAGAGCATGGCTGCTCATCCCTGATGTTGGATATAAAGGATTTGCGCTTGCAAGGACACTTACTACAAGACCAAGGACTGGTCAGTCTATGGACACAGTAAGGCTCGGTAGACCAGAAGTTTATTGTTGTTTGATTGCTGGAAGAGCTGGTGGTTTGAGGGACCAGTACCTGTAGCAGCAGTGCTGTTGAAGAGTAGCCAGGTGGGCTTGTATATTCAGTTGTGTCTGAATGACGTTTAAACCCCTGCGTGGGATTCCTGAGTGGACTTTTTTTCATTTTTTTCATTTAATAAATGTGGGCTACCAGGCCCTTAACTATAAACGCCTGTCTGATGTGGACTCACTACATAAAAACGCATCTACCACTGAGCTGAACAATCCCCCATGCCACAAGTAGTGCTCAAATGCAGGCATATAGATGGTGGAATCCGGGTCTCTGCTCCAGTGGTGAGTTGCATGAGGAACTGCTGCTAGCTGTGTGTGGCAGCCAGGTGAACAGCATTGCACAGAAGTTAATTTGATGGACTGTGTGGCATGCAGGTTGTGTACCTGTGAAAGGAGAATCAAACATATACATTTTTTTTTCTCTGTGAACTGTTACAAGTTGCTGTATGCAAGACCACAAGGATGGGGCGGTCAAAACAGAAAAAGGAAGCAATCCTTGCTAAAGCCAGGGAATGGCTACTGTGGCTAGATGGTATTTCACCACATGCCCCAGCCGCACCAGAGAATTTGTCTGTGTGTGAAATCTCTGTGACCTGGGGTAAATTAATCATGTCACCCCCAGTTAAAAGGGAAGTTAAAGAGGTTGTCCCTGGCAACAGAAAGCCAGCTAGACAACAGCGTGTGGAAAAGAGTATGGTCATTCGTGGATGCCACCTCCAGGCCCACAGGGATGTTGCAGATCCAAGGAGTCTGTCTGCTGATGGTCGTGACCAGTGGTATCCCATGACAACAGAGAGTCTGGCATTGAGGGGTTGGCAAGAAAGTAGAGCTCAACGTCCAATACCATGCGTGGAGTGTGGTCAAGTGAAGCATGGAATCATGCATGCAGCTGAGAGACAGTGTGGTCAAGTGAAGGCTATCATGCCAGCCACTGAAAATGGTAAGACTGTTTCAATTTGGGAGACTGAACCTAGTGAAATGGGAGTGTGTCCAGCGGGGAGATCCGCAGTGCAAATGGACATAGATTTGCTGCAGTGTGCTACCCGGAGCAGTGGGGAGGCACATGGTGAAGCCCAGCTGACAGCAAGGTTAAAGACTCAAATGGACATGGGGACTATGCATGTGCCTGCTATAATCCAGCAAAGTGCTGGAGAAATTAAACTAGGGGTGACCAAAACTGTCCTTGTGCCATGTTCCCTAGTGACAGGTGCTGCAGAGTTGCCCAGGGAAATTTCCAAGAAGCCCACAGTGATGGAGCCAAGAGTTTCCCAGCTCAGCTATGGAGCGGCCACAGTAGGTCAGAGTGCCCCTTTACAGAGAGCGGGCGCTATGAGGAGTCACTCAGAGGTTGTGGTGGCTCATAGACAACCCACAAAAGCAGTAGCTATGTCTCCATGTAATGAGAATATTGATGGTCATGCCGACAATAGTGTTGGCCAATGTGATGTTATTGGTGATGATGACGTTGAAAAAATGTGTTTCCTGTAATGCCATGAATGAGTCGCACAGTGAGAGTGTGTGGACGCAGCCCCACAACCCTAAGTGTAACCCAGTGGGCAAGGGGTTAATTCAGTCTGTAAAAGCTGAGTGTGCAAAGCTGGATGTGTCCGTAGCGCCACCAGAGAAAGGTGGTCAAAATGGTGTACTGCACCTGGCTTTAGGTGACGAAGCATCACCCCAATGCAACATTGGTAAAAGTGTGGTGTCACAAAATATGTATAGAAGTGATGAATGTGCAGTTGTGGCTAATGAATCCCAGGTTCCTGTGTGGCCTTCTACAGCAGGTGATGCAATGCTGTGGAACGCCCATGAGAGAACCACAATGGACTGGGACAGCTGGGCCAAACAATGGCTAACCATGCTGGGTAATGGTAGCTTAAGTAACAAGGGTGTGGACACAATTGCTATGCCAGACAGGGGGGATCGCAAAGCAGCCGGTGGTTGAGGGCGCCTTGGTCCCTGCAAAGGTTGCTGCCCTCCAGTCTTAAGAAACAGTTCAGGGCACTGGCATCACAGATGTGTTGTCCGCAGCTAAATAATGTTGAGTGTCAAAGTGATAGTGTGACTTGTAATGACCTGCAGAGGGTCGCTTACACTGGTGCAGAAGGGATAAGTGTGAGACATGTGTCTGACAGCTCCAGGGGAGCAACAGGCTATGATGATGCGTACCTCCAAAGAGGTGGAGGTCTCTTCAAACGTCTCACCCTCTCAACCAGCAGTGGATGAGCCTCTCCATGTCTTGGACAGGGGAAAATACCCTAGAAAGGTCTGGTGTTTAGACATGGGATGTTTAGAAATGACAGAAACCTTAATGGAAATGCTAGACTTCGTAAAAACGCACTCACTGTACACTTGGGTGTCTCCACCGCAGTTGGACCAGGTGGTGCTGTGGGGTACCAGTGGGTGGAGCCAGGTGGTACAGACTGTGCTGCGAAGCCTTGATCAAGAATGGTATTGGTGGGACCAATGCTTATTAACAGTGTGGCAAATAGTCTTGAGGTTCTCGGAGAAGGTGCTCTCAGTTACTGAGGGGTATGGAAGGTGCTCAGGAGAACTGTTGGAGACATCAAAAGTCTCTCCAGCTGGTGTAGTGACTAGAAACATCTCTGCTGGTGTCGTCCAAGGTGCGGCTGATCAGAAGTCAGAGGGCGTGGATACTGTCTCTTCCGCTAAACCTCAGGAGAAAGAAGGGCCCAGAATAGACGCAGCATTAGCAGAGATGCTTTCCATCACTCGGAAAGAGGTACAACCTAAAGTACCCGGAGACCCTGTGAGAGAAAGTGCTAATGTTGGTTGCTGCAACAATGTAATGTGTACACTAGAAAGAAGTGGGTTATACTTGGATCAGTGTAACTTCTTAGAACAAGTACCCATGGAGTGTTGGACAAAAGGTGAGGTGAAGCTATGCTATGGTCCTGTGGGGTATAGTCGCTCGCCTGTGTGTGGTCCCTCCTCAGGTCTGGTTCTAATAAGCACGAAGATAGATGGCACTGATTGTGTTGGAAAGGGTGACATTGAAATGTATGATCTGCTAATGATCAGTGCTGTAAAAAGTGATGTGGTTGCTGTGGGTAACCAGAGAAAGGTTCTTGAACCTGAAAGACCTATGGCGAAAAGTAAAACTAACTTCTGTAAGTGGAAAGGTAGGATCAGGGAAGGTAGAATTCCCCCAAGAAAAGAGAGTAAGCCTAGGGACCCCAAGAGAAGAGAGGGAAGGCAGAGTATAAGGAATTATAGGACCCGGTTAAGATCCAAGGTGGAACGTACCTGGAAGCACACCCAGAAAAAGGGATGGGCCTATGTGGCTGATGGCCAGCACAGAGGTGTCCCAACTGCTATGGTGGGTGCAGGTGTTTCTTCCCTTACAGATCTTACCAAGGGGGGAAAGTCAATAGCCCTGTCTTAATCACCCAGGAATTTGTAGTGCAGACGGATGCTTCAGAAGTGGGATTAGATGGAGTGGTGTCCGAAGTGGTGATTGGGGAGGAACACCCCATAGCATTCTTAAACAGAAAATTGACCTATGCTGAAAAAAAAATGCGCCATTGTAGAAAGGGAATATCTAGCCTTCAAATCGGCTCTTGAAAGTTTAAAATATTGTTGGTTGGGGCGACAGTTTGAGCTCCTAGTGGACCATGCCCTCTCAAATGGATGGTCCAAAATAAGGAGGAAAATACAAGAGTTTACAGTCTGTTTGCCCAAATTTCTCAACCCCCCGAGTTTGTGCAGGGGGGATATGTAGCAGGGTGCCTGTGAAACAGGTTAAAATTTACAGGAAAAGTGATTGGGGATATATGTTCCTCCACGGATTCTTAGATTTGCAATCTAAGATAATTCCAGCAAAGACTTCAGGGTAAAGAAGGATAGTTCTTTACCCTGTCTTAGTAAGGTCCATTCTGGGGCTGTTTTTTTTGGGAGTCTGATAGAGATCCCAGTGGGACAGACTTCCAAGCCCGTGAACCGCAGTTTAAGGTTTTTTTTTTTTTTTCAGGTCTCGATTAAGGCAGCTGGTCCTAGCTCTCAGAGAGAGAGTGTGTCTCCATGTGAGGAGACATCTAGGAGCATGGCTGCTCATCCCTGATGTTGGATATAAAGGATTTGCATTTGTAAGGACACTTACTACAAGACCAAGGACTGGTCAGTCTATGGACACAGTAAGGCTCGGTAGATCAGAAGTTTATTGTTTGCTGGAATAGCTGGTGGTTTGAGGGATCAGTACCTGTAGCAGCAGTGCTGTTGAAGAGTAGCCAGGTGGGCTTGTATATTCAGTTGTCTGAATGACATTTAAACCCCTGCGTGGGATTCCTGAGTGGACTTTTGTTTCATTTTTTTCTTTTAATAAGTGGGCTACCAGGCCCTTAACTATAAACGCCTGTCTGATGTCTGTCTGGACAATCCCCTGTGTGTGTGTGTGTGTGTGTGTGTGTATATATATATATATATATATATATATATGTATGTATATATATTCGAAGCCCTCTGGCCGATACGGATATGAACAATTAGACTTACCATAAGACTTACAACATGAAATGGACCTGAAGTGTGCTCTGGTCTGATGGTCGGTATACCAAAATAAGGGGGCAAAAACATTCAGGTAGGGGTGTAGTTTTATTAGTTTTAGCTTTATTGATTGAGCAAGCTTGGTGAATGCTTGTGCCATTTCAAGGAGTGGGGACGTACCGGGTGAGGTAGGCAGAGTTTCACCTGCTAAGTCTCTTAATGACGTGGTCTGGGACCCATGACGAAATGCTGCCAAGGCTGCCCCGATACTAAAGAGTGACCGGAGTACTGATTGGGGTCGAGGTGTAGGCTGCGTAAAGAACCCCCTGGTGTTTGATGAACTGGCAGGCACTCAAGGGTTGCCAGAAAAGGTAATAGGGGACTAGAGTTTGAGTGTTCCTGTAGGAGTGACAGTAGGCGGTCAAGTAAGGTTACAGGACACCGAACGTTGTTTATTTTACAGAGATGGATGTCTATCCTGGAGCTTGACTGCTGGGTTTTAGACACTGCAAGGTGGAGAATGAAATGGTGTTGGCAGCGAGCCGACTACACAGAACTTGGCCTGCGAGATTGCTGCGGGTGAACTCGCTGGGCCGCCAGAACCCGTAGTAGTTTAAGTAAATGGCTGCTTGTATGAGCAAACTGGGGAGAAGGCCAAATGGCGAACTGGTGAAGATAGTAGACATGTCCCAGAAGATGGCAGCCTGGAACGAACATACAGTGGACATTAAACTGGTGTTGCCAAGATAATTACACCAGCCTGCACAGGAAGGACATAACAGAGCGATGCGGACCTGGCGTCATCAAGAGGATCGCCTCGGACCGGATGCCGGTGGCGAAAGCCACGGCCTGTCCTGTCCAGATAAGACCCTAGAGTTGAGCGGCTGCCATGACCGGGTGTAGCTTGAAGAGGGAGGAAGTCCGGATAAACCCGGGGTTTAGGAATGTCTCTGGAGGCCATGTTCTTGTAAACCAATGCTGGCCAAAAATTGCAGCGATGCCTGTGGAGGCTGTGGCATCTGTCACTACCTGGGGTGATAAGGACGACGTAGATGGTATAATCATTGATATACCGATCCACGTGGTACGGAACCTTCCGACATTGATAGGTCCGCATTCTCAGGAAAGACTGCAGCTACTTCTTAGTACACACCCGTGTATGGGAGAAGTCTTGGGGAACTGGCCTGATGCGGGTCAGCTTGTCAAGGGGGAGGCTGGCCTGCGTGGAGTTGTTAGTTCGGAAGAGGTTATTGTAGACCTCGGTTCCGGATTGTTGAGTTTTAGAGACTACAAGCTGAAGGACGTAATGGTTTTATCAGCGAGTCAAGTAGTGTCTACATAGTACCTGGCTGCCAGTGCCAGTAAAAGTGAATTTGTTAGTTAGAAAACCACAGAGGGCCAGGTAGATGGCTGCTTGGATGACTAGACTGGGGAATGTCTGAGGTTTTGACATGTCCCTAAAGATGGCAGTCGTGATGGGCAAGCGTTGCCGTTAGCTATGGGCTGATGCTTCTGGATGCCACGTAGAAGGGATCTTACTGTATGGGCCGTAAACACGGACGACTCTCTGGGGTCCTGTAAGGACGAGAGATGCTGGATGCTGGCTAGGTATAGCCTGATAGTGTTATGAGAAGGAGCCAGCTGTGTGTGACAATACGATACCTGGTGCGGGATGGAACCTGAACTCAACTAACCTAAGTGAGAAATGATACAGAAAATGATGAGTGGCTCGTATAAGGATGCCACTGGAGACAACTGGCCGATTGTGTGCCACTGGGAATGTGTTTGTACTGATTGCAAGAAGTCATGCTAAGATGCGAGCCCTGCAATGATTGCAAGAGTTGTGCTTAAATACGTGCTTGCAACAATTGCCAGGGAGTTAGTGTCAATGGAGATGTGTTTGCAGTGACTGCGAGAAGTCCATATTACTGCATGTGCTTGCACGGACTGCAAGGAGTTATACTCGGATGCGTGTTTGCAATGATTACCAGAAGTTATGTTTGGATGCGTGCTAGCAACGATTGCAAGAAGTTTTGCTTGGGTGTGTCCCTGCAACAATTGGAAGTTGTGACTGGATGCGTGCTTGCAATGATTGCAAGAAATTATGCTAGGATGCATGCTTGCAGCGTTTGCAAGAAGTTATGCTAAGATGCGTGCCTTGTAATGATTGTTATGCCCCGTACACACGGTCGGATTTTCCGATGGAAAATGTCCAATCGAAGCGTGTTGTCGGAAATTCCGACCGTGTGTGGGCTCCATCGGACATTTTCCATCGGATTTTCCGACACACAAAGTTGGAGAGCAGGATATAAAATTTTCCGACAAAGTCCGATCGAGTTAATTCCGACCGTGTGTGGCCTGTTCCGACGCACAAAGTGCCACACATGCTCAGAAGAAATTCCGACACGGAACAGCTCGGTCTGGTAAAATTAGCGTTCGCAATGGATGCAGCACTTTCGTCACGCTGCAATGTTAAAAATGGTTTAATACAGCGCACTCTCTTCTTCTTTATAATGTGACAAGAATTAAGTAGTTTTGCTGCTCATATTCACACAGACTTCTCACAAACTTATTTCTTTACTATTTATCGGGATTCCCTCAATATATTTTGATTTGTCACATCTGACAACATTATTTTGGTGTTTTTTTTTTTTTTTTTTTATGTTTTTTTTTTTTTTTTTTGTTTTTAAGGCCGATTATTATTTTTTTTTTTTGGTTTGTATTTTTTTCAAGGCTTATTTTTTGTTTTTGGGATTTTTATTTGTACTCCTGAAAATTTTTGTGTGTGTTTTTTTTTTTTTTGTGTCACGTTACCACAACACCATTGATATGTTGTTCTATTTAATCTGTAGGAGATTGTTTGGTGGTGTTGTCCCTTGTTAATTTCACATTTTATGTTAGAAATGTACCTGAATCGTCACCAACAAACTGTCCTTTTTGGATGAAAACACACAGAGTATAATTTTCCAAAAAATAACTTTTATTAAGGGCTCACAACTAAACAAAGAGGGAGGCAACGCTGGAGAAACTGCAGAAATGGGTGAAGCCTTGGACCCCCAGGGCAGACATCAATTATTTTCTAGCAAAATTGGTGGCCTGAGGAGTCCTTATCTAAGTGCAGTCTGGTCCAGATGTCCCAGAGATCCGGAAAGCAACAGATGACATCTGTGTCCCCAGGCTGTGGCCATACGTGAGACTGCAGCTTTTGTCAGACCAGACTAAACCCAGGGTCATCACTCTCTGGTCTTCCTTCCACGCTTCCTTCCACGCGGTGGCTCTGGTGGTGGAATTGTGGCAGCAGGAGGAGGAGGAGGATGGTCCAACTCAATCACGTCGGTCTTGGGTGTTAGTTCCCCACTCACCCCCTTAGTTAGGACTTTATAAATAAGTTGCTCACACAGGAGGCGTCGACCCTCCTGCATGCCCTGCAGTTTGGTGGCAGCCATGCAGGCAAAGGCCTCTTCAGGAGTGGGTAAGGCTCGGAGGGACGCAGAAGCCTCCCAAATGAGCCTGAGCGCTGAATCCTGCATGGGAGTCGCCTTCCTCGCTCTTTTATATGGAAGGCGGAGGGGAGGAACCTGCGATTCAGTCAGGCTGTGACTGGTCTCAGGCTTCTCTTGGCTGACACTTAGCCCCGCCTCCTCCTGGCTGCCACTAATCCCCACCTCCTCCTGACTGCCACATTCCACAGCCTCCTCCTGGCTGAGGTCTTCCTGTGTATGAAAAAAGGGACTTAGTTTTTTATTCATCAATCACACACATTTTTCACCTCCTGACTGTTGCAAATTGAATGTTATCAAATATAACAGACTATCCTTCTGAGCCCAGAATTTTTCATTCTTGTCCCAATTATTTTAGCCCACTACTGTGTATTGATATGTAAAACACTTTTTTCAATCAGCAATTAGTGATCAATAATAACATCTAATAAACATCATTTATTTATAGACCAGAAATCTGTAGAACAATGCTATACCTGACTCCTGCTGGGCTCCTCCACTTCTTCCTGGCTGGAAGGCCCAGGTTGGACATCGGAAGCCTCATCTGGGGTGGAAGGAAGAGTGGAAGGAAGTGTGGAGAGGGATTCCCTGACTTCAGTCTGGTCTGACAGAAATCTCATAGTACCACAGCCTGGGGACATAAATGTCATCTGCTGCAGCTCCGGACCTCTGGGAATCTGTGACCTTCTTGCACTCCCTAAGATAAGTGCTCCTCAGGCCACCAATTTTGGTTTTTAAATAGGGGATGGTTGCTGTGGGGACCACCGGCTTCACTAACTCCAGCAGTTTCTCCAGCGCTGCCTGCCTCTTTTGTTTATTGTTGTAATGGGGGTGTCTCACCTGCCACAGACAGGGCAGCTCCCTGTATTTGTCTATGAACAGGGGGAGGAATTTGTGGTCGTTGAACCCATCCATTTTCTCTGCAAGACATAACACAAGACAAACCCTAAGGTCAGGCCAAACTCTCCTAATCTTGTTACAATATAGGCTTCAATTTAGAAGCAGTATAGGCCCAAGTTTAGATCTTACCTTCGTTATCACGATCAACGCTTTCAATGCTCCTTCCTCCGCTCACAGATCGTACGTAATACGCACGCGTGTTAAGCTTTATACACACTGCGCATGCATGTAACTCCGCCCACCCCTGACGTTCTTTCTAGTCTATTCCTCGCCCCTTTTCGTTCTGCACAGTGGGGGAAGAGCACATGGCGGATACACAGCAGGTGCATGCTAATTATAGCAACGAGGAGGAGGAGGAGGAAAGCCCGGAGCCTGAAACGTCTGGATCCAGAAGGAGATTTAAGGCATCAAATATGTCCTTTGGGGAGATGTTGGAGATGGTGGACATCCTGAAGAGGGCCGACTATGAGGGGAAGTATGGACCTTACCCCAACCCCAATGTCAGAAAGGCCAAGATAATGGCGAAAGTGGTCAAGAGTCTGCACCGGCATTTCGGGGTACGACGATCGAAAGATCAGCTCAGGAAACGGTGGTCGGACATGAAATTATGAGAACATGAGCAGTACAGAAAGATTCGGAGAGTGCTGCAAAAAAGTAAGTGCTGTGTTCCTATTCTTTATGTTTCTTACGTTCGTGCTGCTCCATGTGCTTTTCTTACAAGTGTACATTTTTAAATGGCAAATTTCATGTTCATGGGTACATTATTCGTTCGTATCAAACATTTCTCTTTCGGCCTATAAAACACTATTGTTTAGGCCATATGCATTTGGCCACAATTTTTACGCCCTACTTGTCCAGAAACTATTTTGGTTGGGTAGATGGCTTTGTTACTAGAATGAAATGCAAACTAGATTCTGTGTAAGGAGAGGATACTCAGCAGCTGTTTTCACATCTGGACACTGGAGCACTAGTGTGGGACACAAGAACACCATTTTTATTAGGGGGCCACACAGGTGCTCCAGTGTATACTATAGGGGGGGGGGGGGCTACATCTGTGAAGCTTGTACCAAACAGGTAAAGTATTGAAGCTTGACAAAGGACACTGAAATTGCTACATTTTGGAACTCTGCCAAAATAGACAATTGTACCCCACTTCCAAGCAATGTTTTATTTTTATAGTTCTGCCATCAAATCACTGTGTGCTAAGTATAGCATTTCTGTTTGACATAGGGGAGAAAAGACTCGGAGAACACCCCTCATCCGAGGAGCCCAGAGACCCCCCACCTCTGGAAGAAGGGGAAATACCCCCAACCCAAGAAGAGCAGGAGGAGGAAGATGTGGTGGAAATTGTCACCACAACAGGTGAGTGTCTGCGACCACAGGCTCAGGTAAGAGATGTATGCCAGCATATTTTTGATACCTTTTTTTTGGGTTTCTCTCTTTTTAGGTGATTGTGATGTTGTGGATTCAGATCCTTTCACATCAGAAAGTGCCCAGATCCTGATCGGGGAGATCATGGGGTGTAATTTAGAATTGGAAAACCTCAAGAACAACATCAATGATGTTAGTCAAAAAAATAAAAACATCATTGATGTTTTGGGGCGAGTTTAAAACCCCTCCTAATCCCTTTGTTTTTTGGTGTGCTCCAATGTTCAAAATATTTGAAAGATTTGTAGAAAAGCCTACTTTGGAGGATGCACACAGTGTGTCAACATGTGCTATCTGCCATCACGGGAGATCAATGGACGCATTTTGGGGGTGCAACCCCTTCCTCAATAATAAAGTAGCTGAGAGGAAGGGGTTTCTCCCCCAAAACACAACCCTTGATGCCCCGTGATGGCAGCTAGCACATGTTGACATTGGGAAATTTGTGTGCATCTTCCAAATTTGGCTTTTCCTGGGGTGACTTCACCCCATCTGAACACAATATCAAACACAGTTCCTAAATACTCATGTCTGATATTGCCTTCAAGTTCTACCAAATGTGAACTTTGTAAGTTCAAGATTTGTGTCTTTCTTGTTGGTTTTACACATGCCTGTTTTATCTTAAATGGACATTTATCTGTTTTATAATGCTACCCCAAAAATTGTTATACAACAAACATGTTGGTTTGTTAGAAAAACCTTTTCTAAATGCACATGTGATTGTGCAGGTATTAAAGAGATTGTTAAGCAAAAATGTGTGGATTATTGTGTCAACGCTAAAACACTTTGCTGGTGATGTAATTGGTGTTTTCTGTGAAAATGGGGGTTATTTCCTAAGGGCAAATCCTCTTTGCACTACAAGTGCAGTTTCAGTGCACTTGTAGTGCAAAGTGTCTTTGCCTTTAGTAAATAACACCCAACAGTGCTTTGTGTAATGTTACACAATCACGCCATTTACTGGACTCAACACATTTCTGTCAGGGTCAGCTAAAACAAACACAAGCAGTAAATGTCCACAAAGATTTTCTTTTTTTTGCTTTTTTATTTGATAACGGCTTCACAAATTTGCTGGCATATTGATGGCCCCCCTACCCGCAAAGAACTCCAGGTATCGTAACCGGACATCACGGGCACTCAGGGAGGGCAAGCCAGGATGGCCACTTTCGGTACAATGTTTTTTATTAAAATATGATAAAGGAAAAAACCCAGATAACGAGTTCCCATGCAGGGGATATGTACAGAAACATAGGGAGAAGGTTTTCATGAAAGCACATAACGAACATTTTTGAGTGCGTTTTATCAACTGGCATTGACCTGTCAGCCAGGGCCGGCGGTCAGTGCGCTATGCCCAAGCCATAAGGCCCAGGGGCTAAGGCAGACAAAAGTGAGCGGAGTTGTCCGCAAAACAAGGTAAGGGGAAACAAACAAACACGAGGAGAGAGGGAAGAAGAGAGGGAAAAAAAAGAGAAAAAAAAAGGGGGGGGAAAGAACACATGTACAACAGCGGAGGGGGAAGGAGGAAGGGATATAAGAGTAGAACAGAGCGGCGGGCGAGAGGCCCAGAAAGAGAGGAAATGGGAGGTGGAAAAAGAGGTCCCTCAGGCTGGAAGCTAGCTCAAGTTGATTCTACAGACCTAGACTAGTCAGATTTAGGTTGGGGAGTGTGTAAGACCACCACGGGGCCCATACCTTAAGGAATTTTGCATGGGAGTCGTGGAGGACGCTGGACATTTTCTCGTGGATCATGAGGGTCGTCAGGGAATTCTTCACCTCTGCGAATGAGACAGAGGGTTTTTTCCAAGCTCTCGCTATTGTTCGTTTGGCGGCAATAAATAAGTATGTAGCTAGTTTTTGTTGATGAGAGAAGAGGCCCGGGAACGGGCAATGGAGTAATGCAAATTTGGGGTCTTTGCGGAAAGGAGCATGAAATAGGGAGGAAAGAAGACCAAAGACCCTTGACCAGAAGCCTATAAGACGGGGGCAGGACCACCACGTGTGCAGTTCATCTCCTCGTTGACCACATCCTCGAAAGCATCTGTCATTGCATGATGGGTTTGATTTGGCGATACGGGCTGGGACCCAATACCAGCGCAGGAGGACCTTATAGGCCGCCTCCAACGTGGCAGTGTTAAAGGAGCATTTTGCTATGCTGGACCAGGCTTTACTCCAATCTGCGAGATCTATGGGGGATAGGTCACGTTCCCATTTAAGCATATAGGAAAGGGTAGTGGAATTGTTGCCAGCAATTAGTAAGGAGTATATCATGGAAATGGTGCCACGAGCACCTGGGCAGTGTTGGCAGGAGTGCTCAAAGGCAGTCATTTGATACGGAAAGGAGCCCAGGCGTCGAAGGGAAGTTATCCAGTGTCGCAGTTGGATATAACGGAAGAGATCGGCAGGTGGAGCTTCATGGGTCTCTTGAAACGAGGACCATGTGGGAAAGGCGCGAGTATGGAGGAAGTGGCGAACCAGGGAGAACCCATGGGTGGGCCACCATGAGAAAATGTGGGGTTGTTCTAGGCCAGGTGGGAACATAGGGTTATTCAAGAGGGGAAGCAGCGGTAAGAATGGGGACATAAGCCTGCCCGAGTATCGTATCGAGTCCCATAGTTTCAGGCTGTGTATCATAAGGGGGCTGGCAGAAGGTGGTCGCATTTTAGGGGGTAGCCACAATAGGGCGGAGATAGGGACAGGCGCGCAATTGGGTACCTCCAGGAGAACCCATAAGGGGATATCAGAAGTGGCGCAGGACGGCCACTTTCAAACGCCGTCAGTGTTGTTTCATGGATCATTCCGGCCTCGGGCCCAACTGAGCCAGCATAGTTGGCTGAATGTTTGTGTAAAAAGTTATGGAGAATACAGCACGCCAGGATTATATGATTAAGTTTATACTCCGCCATATGGATGGGTGTCAGAAATAGGCGGAACCAGCTGGCCAGGATTCCAAATGTGTTCTCCACCACTCTTCTGGCTCTGGCCAGCCGGTAATTAAAAACCCTCTGTTCTGGGGTGAGGGTCCTAATAGGGAATGGCCGCATAAGATGGTCCCCCAGCGCAAACGCTTCATCAGCAACGAAGACGAATGGGAGTCCTTCCACATTGTCCTCTGGAGGTGGCAAGTCCAAGCTGCCATTCTGGAGATGCCTGTCGAACTCCGTCTGGGCGATGACTCCACCATCGGACATCTGGCCATTCTTCCCCACGTCCACATACAAGAAGTCCTAATTAGCCGACACCACCGCCAACATCACAATACTATTGAACCCCTTATAGTTGAAATAGTACGACCCCGAGTTGGGTGGTGGGTCGATGTGGACGTGTTTCCCATCAATTGCCCCTCCGCAGTTAGGAAAGTCCCACCGCTGGGCAAAGTGGGAGGCCACAGTCTGCCATTCCTGTGGCGTGGAAGGAAACTGTTGAGGAAAACAAAAATAAATTAATATTTTTGCACATAAACATGGCAAGCAGATTAGACACAAACATTCTTGGCCAACCTCCAGATATAATTTATTAAGGAGAATTTAACAACACCAAAGTATAAGGTACACCTATCATATTTCCCCCCCCCCCCTCTCATGGGCCATTTCGAACATTATGGGGGGTGGTGAAATCTTGGACAGGTAACCCTCTCCACTTCATTGAGAGATGAATGCCTAAATACAGGGTATTACTTGGAACAGCCCCTCCTTAGTTACACTATTGGCAGCCCACTGGACAGGTAAGAAGTGTCATAATACAAAGATCTAAATACACACTGTACACATTTGAGGACATTTGGACATTCTGCTATTAACTGTCAAGATAATAATAGGATATAAAAAGTTTAAACAGTACCATTTGAAAGTATACAGGCAGGCCCTTGCACTACCTGCTTTGGGTAATTCATCCATAAATCTGAGCACAAAAGAGATGGGTATAGTGTGTATGGGTTTGGCAAAGTCAGCAGATAGATGATTGAGGATAGATAGAGAATTGGGATCAGCTGACTTAGCAGTTGGGGGGAGGGAGGGTTACTAAAATGATTTGGGGACACCACAAAAAAAAGCCTCTGGCACTCTGCCTGAATTTAAAGCACAAATCACATTTAAAAACATTTTAGGGGGTGTTTGGGGTAAAGCACTACTATGGAGCTGATAAAATACATTGTTAAGTGACTACATGAGGTGAATATATGGCAGGAGAGCATGCTGGGGAGGTTAGTGAAGGCCAATCTGTATGAAGGACCTAAAAAATTAATTACATAAAAATCCAGCATGCATGAGGACAAAGGGGACATTCACAGCATATTCCAATCATGGTAATTAGGGAATGAGGAAAGAAATACAATATATTATCAATCATTTAATACAATCAAATGTGATATTAAAGGATAAAAATCTTACCTTCATATACTCCTTCTGCAGGACCTGGATGATGGCAGAACAGGTCTCTGGGATAATGATCCCTAGAGCCTTGGGGGAGATGCCTGTCGAGAACTTGAGGTCCTGCAGGCTTCTCCCTGTCGCCAAGTACTGCAGGGTAGCGACCAACCTCTGCTCCGGAGTGATGGCTTGCCTCATGCAGGTATCCTGCCTGCTGATATAGGGGGTCAGCGAAGCCAGCAGACGGTGAAATACGGGGTCCGTCATCCTGAGAAAGTTCCTGAAATCATCAGGATTATTCTCACGGATCTCACGGAGCAAAGGCATATTATAGAGAACTGGTCACGCTGAAGCAACCAATTCTTGGTCCATGAACTCCTCCCCACCCTGTTCATGGACTGGACTTGTGTCAAGGTCAGGACCCCAACACCAAGCCCCCGCACATCACGAACTCTACGAGGAGTACGTATACGCAACATGGCTAGAAAACGATCGGCTGCTCAGAACGAAGTAACAGAACGCACTGAAGAACAGCAAGGCCTGTGAAGAGCGACCTGAAAAACAGTAACGAACGAATAAGAACACAATGACTACTTAAAGTCACACAGAACTTGCTTGCACGCACTGAAGAGCAGATACAAACCCACAAGCACAAACTGAACCACAGAAAACGATCTGAAAGCCACGAGTCTGAAAAAGCGCGAATCGTCTCTCACCAAACTTTTACTAACACGAGATTAGCAAAAGGAGCCCAAAGGGTGCCGCGCTTGGTTCTGAACTGCTTCACAATGTGCATAAAAATGAATATATATGAATAAATATAAATACTCAAATAAACCCAGCGGTGAGTAAAAATTCCTAAAAAATCCAGCAATCAAAATAGTGTAAAATTATAAAAAATTAGTGACACCAAATGTGTAAAAAAATCCACATAAAAAATCCACATAAAAATAAATATATAGGGATGTATTCAGAAGGTTCAATTATACAAGTGTAGAATCCGATTGGTATAGAGCTTTGATCCAGTCCCACTAGCAAAGCTGTTTATAAACACTTGCTTAATTAAGGTGCTCATTGACCTTTATAGTAACAATGTTTCTTTTGCTTCTGTTCACAACCAATGTGAGAATCATAAAACAGATCTCATTTGACAGGCAGATAAGAGAAAAAACCAATCATTGTGCAATAGTTAGGATACCAAGGTACACAGGCAAACTTCAATCCACTCACGTGTGCCTTATAATAAGGCATATGCAGGTTTTACTATAGCAGTCAGCCGCCTTAGACAGGAGCAGATTCACTGCAGTACACTGAGTGATACTGCTGATCTGCACAGAGCGTCCTTGGCTCCTCCCACGCGTTACATCACAGTCACGTGACTTTTTCAAGGATAATACAAGCTCTGATGGACTCGGCTTTATAGCACAACAGCAGAGTGGTTGCCATGGCTACAGCATAAGTTAATCATCATCCTGCTTCCTGCATAGACTTCAATCCTGTTAAAACCTACTTTTATTAGACATGTAATTCATATGAATATCGTTGGTTTATCAAAACCACGATTCCATGTGTAAAAAACGCAGTGTGTAAAGAGTAAAAAAAATTATATATATTGATATCTCTAATCACGTTTACTTCTTAAACTCCCTCCAGTGGTCACAATTGGTATAACATCTCACAGAGGGAATGTATAGCAAAGCATTGTCTCTAATGGTTTTGATAATTGATAATATCACAAAAATGGGGCTCCGTGACATGATCGCCACACACATCAAGTCCGCGGGCACGGTCACGGAGCACATGGCGCGTGCGCACCCACAATGCCGCGTCTTAAGGGGGACATACCTGTACGCCCATTTGCGCAGCCATGCCATTGTGCCGATGTATATCATCGTGCACTGGTCGGCAAGCGGTTAAATTACCTTTTTGTTGACTGACCCATTACCTCTGCTGGAAGTTTGCTCCAAGTATCAACTACTATTGGTAAAATAATACATTTAAAGGTTACTTTTGAACTTTGCTCCTGCTAGTTTGAGGTCATGTCCCCATATTCTTGATCTTAGCTTTATTTTGAAAATACTTTTCTCCTGAACCTTTTTCACACCCTTAAAGGCCAGGCTCACCTTAAAAATGTGCATTTTTTACAAAACCCTGCAAAGCATTATATCAGCTCCAGATTTTTTTCTCCAGCTAGGGAAAGTGTTAATGGACTACTAGTGCAGTAATTACCACACTTGTATTCCATTGAGAATGAGCACTACAGGTCTGTCTGCTACGCAGGTGTTACTTGTAGTTCATTTATTTGCAGATCAATGTAAAAGAATGATAAGGCTGTGTGGCTGGGGAGAGGAACCCTTGCTCACTGTCACCTAAATATGGGTGTAAGATGGTACAAAAGATGAAGTTAAGCCTTAAATATATTTAAAGGCTTCAACCTTTCCTCCATTTCCCTTTGTTGCTCAAGACTGCACATAATTGAGTTCATGAAGTCTTTCATTACCTATTTTATCCTTCAGACCTTTTACCATTTTTGTTGCCCATTATTAAACTCTTTTTATCTTATCAATATCTTTTTGGAAGTGTTGTCTCCAGAACTGGAAACAAATGAGGTCTAACTAAAGAGCTGTATAGGGAAATCAGGACCTCCTAGCTTCTGTAGGTAACCCCTCTAGTGATACATCCCAGAAATCTATTCAGTTTCCCCACTGTAAAGCCACACTTTAAGCTCTCTGTGTCCCTACTGCATTTATCCCCCTCACTGCTTGTAAGGGAAAAACATATATAATATATATATATATATACAGTATATATATGTAAATTAGTATAAGGGATTTGAATTTGTGATAGTACTCAATTTTTGCTGTTGATGACCATTATGCATTCCTATAAAGCATGGGTGCTCAATCTGTGGCCCTTCAGCTGTTGTTGAACTACGAGTCCCATCATGCCTCTGCCTTTGGGAGTAATGCTTGTAACCGCCAATGGCTTGCAATGCCTCATGATACTTGTAATTCAACAACAGCTGGGAGGCCATATGTTGAGCACCTAGGCCAGGGATATGCAATTAGCAGACCTCCAACTGTTGCAAAACTACAGGTCCCATCAAGCCTCTGCCTCTAGGTGTCATGCTTGTGGCTGTCAGTCTTCTAATGCCTCATGGGACTTGTACTTCTGCAACAGCTGGAGGTCCGCTAATTGCATATCCCTGACCTAGGCTATAAAGCATGGAATTTTGATTTCTCCACAAAAACAATTTATTAAATCCGTGTCCTGACTAAATCGGGACAGTTGGCAACTATGGATTTGTCTATTAGAACTATAACCAAGGTTTTTAACACTGTTACAAATTGAGATATAAAAGGCATTCCCTTTTCAAGTCTTAGAAAGTTGGGAATTACGCTCTTACTAAATACTATTGAAATGAAGGCATCAGTTTTAATTAATTTACATAATTCATCGAGTAAAATCGACTTTGACACTTTTATGAATAATTATATATTGTAAGTGCTGTGAACTGAATACATACTGTAAAGTTAGGCAGTGTCCGCTTTAAAGTGAAAGTGCACCATGTTCTGGAACAGGCTTCTCGGTACATAGTCCCACCAATTATGATTCAGTAGAGAAGAATTCTCTTGCTTCTTCTCCCTGCCCTCATACTCATTGAACTAGCTAAAGTGAAATACCAGCCAAATGCTTTGTGACCTATGTACAGCAATTGTCTTACTGTGGTGGACTGCATGCATCATGGAGAATTTTTCACTATCCATAGATTTGGTGTTGGACTTCATCATATTCTGCAAAAACCTCAGTACATATAGTTATATTTAGTGTCAAACTCTTGGGCATTCACTGGCCTTATGGAAGCCATTAGGGTTGAGCTGAGTGATATGAGGAAATAGATTTTAGCACAACTGTCAATGCATAAAGTTTGGGAGGAGGCTTTTACTCTTGTGGGTGACAAGTTTCCTGTACAAAAAAGTGTGAATGTAACTGTAGACACTCTGGGAATGTCCATCTCCTGGTATTTTGCTGCTCTCAGTGGTTCCTTCCACCAATCTCTACATCAATACAGGGCACAGAAGTGACGTGGAGTTTGGCAGAAGTAACCACTGAGAATAGTAGGGGACCACAAGATTAACAATCTCAAAAGTGTTGATTTTTTAAGCAGACTAAAGAAGAAGATTTCTGCTCAACATACTCAGCTGTAGGGAAAACTTAAGCTAAAGTTTGTTCAGAAACCAACATGCCTGGGAGTGTCCTCCTACCAGTCCCCCAATGTTTTCAGTGGGTCCTCCTGCCTATCTCTGTATGACTACTGTGCCCTGTAGTGGGTTAGAGTTCCAAAGAGGCTCAAAGAAGGAGTGCTCGGGAAGTTTTTTGGCCAATTTCATTTTCTAGAGTGGCAAACTAAGTAGCTAATGGGATTGTTGGTTGTTACGAGTTACTGCCCTGTGCAATTATCATAGCTCTGTCCTGACTCATTGCTTCTATTCTGTGAGACGGAATATTGTGCACCATTCACGTGTACACATACAAGAACATTCAGGTATGCACCTTTATGGGATAACTGCCCTTTAAGTCCACTTATCCTTTTCTACTCTGCTACCCTCACTACTCTACTCTGCTCATAGACTTTCTTTGCAGCCACTAATTCCATTCAGAAAATAGCAGGGACCGGACTGAAAGCAGAGGGCATATGGACCATAAGCACTGAACTAGTGGAACATGTAACACATACTTCCAACTGTTGTTTTTAAATATAATTCCTGCAGCCCTGCTTTAAAGTGACCCTGTCGCCACAGGGTCACTAATGCACACAAGGTAGCCTGTAAATGAAGAGACGTGATACTGACCATTCCAGTGACCTTTGCAATAAAATGCCGCCATTTCACTGCTCCATGGCTGCTCCAGATAGTCAACATTCTTGTTAGGTCCAATATCTGCTACCTATCTGATTCCTGGTGGCTCATGCATCCTGAATTAAAAAGTGGTGTGACTATACTGCTGCTTTTTAAACGAACCCCATAGTAAAATAGTCTAATATGAAAAGCAATTCAGCTGATTTTGCTATTTTAAATGTACATAAACATTGTTCTGTTTCAAATACAGCTTTATACATAGCATCTTGCTGAAATGGCAGAATTCCCAGGCAGTGTCAACTCATTAGGAAGTCTCACCAAGAGTGGAATGCAAAGTAGTTTATTCTAGACAATGTAGGGTTAACAAGGATGTTTTGTGAGCATTTCATGCAGGTTAAGGAGCATCACAATACAATACGTTTTTAATCCTATGAGGGGAGCTCCATTAGTGTAAAAAGGAACAAAAAGAGAGCATGGGGAAGTAAAGAGTGTCCAACATGGGATTGTACAATATAAAACCAAACAGGCAGGGGAAGCAGTGAAATATACCAAAGCACAAAACACAGCAACAACAAAACAGCCTGCATGTGGCAGCACATACATCAGTTTTGTTTAAAAGAATATAAAAATGCATTCAATGATGTTTTTATATCTTAGACTCTCTAAGGCTACTCTTAGAGACGCTTCAAGCACAAGCACATTTAATAACCATAACAGTCCTGAAAGATATGGGACTGTTTTTATTCTCTTTGATAACCCAAAGCTGAATTAGTCTTTGAACCAACATGAAAAATGACCAATGACCTCAGTATAAAGATGTTGCATTTGAATTAGTGTATATAGAACTGACACAACTTTCTTGAAATTTTCATCCACATTTATTAAAATATATATATATATATATATATATATATATATATATATATATATATATATATATTTATTTATTTTTTTTTTTTTGGAAAAGTTATGATTTATGGTATTGAACTACAGTTGACTCCGTAAAAGCATGGATTTCATGTCAGACTTTTACTTGATTATGAACAAATGTGCAGAATCTCCAGAGATAATTCTTTTTATGCTGCAAACTGTGCTGTAAGGAGGGCTTACTCCTCTATCATCATAATACCATGCTGTAGACAAAAAATCTTATTGGGAAAATTGAAAAAAAAAAAAAAAAAAGAAACAGAGTTTAAAGAAACACAGTAAACAAACACGCCGATACAAATACTACAAACATAAACTATATTTCTGTTGCCTTGTTATTTTAGTATAACAGATTATCTCTCCGAAGAAAATGGGATCAATTTTGCTTTGTTATGTCACGGAATTATTTGCATGCATATGTAGCTCCCATAATATTCCGGCCAAAGCATAGCATTACTAATAGTACTTCTGTAGGGAACACTCACATTAATTCTAATTCACTGGCTTTGATGTTGCCTGAACAAGGCAAAAGAATCATTCTGAAAAGCTTGAAAGTCACATTCTGTCTCATGGAAAATGTACTGATTATATGTACTTTTTTCACTGTACATGACACATACAATACCCAGTGTAGTTATTTCTCCCTAAGAAAACCAATTGTAAATAGAAAAATAAATAAAACTGCATTTTTTTTTAAATTTATTGTTTTTATCTTTTAACAGAAACCAATGTAAAAATGTAACCGGAGCTGCGATAAATAAAGACAAGTACACGTTTTTGTGATGCAGTAATATGAAAAATGTAGTTTTTTTTTTTTTAACCTGTTCCCATCCGTGCTATAGCTGAATGACGTCCTCCCCTTTGCATGCTCCTCCCCTTTGCATTAAGATGAAAAACCTTCTGTATGCAACAGCCCCCCTAATGCATACCTGAGCCTCCTCCAATCCAGCAATGTTGCAGGAGAGACTCAGCTGTCCGGGACTCTCCCTCCTGATTGGAGACACACAGCAGGCACCATTGGTTCCCGTTGCTGTCAATCAAAGTTAGCCAATGAGGAGAGAGAGGGGGCAGGACCGGGCCACAGCTCCATGTCTGAATGGACACACAGAGCAGCGGCTCGGCTCAGGCACCCCCATAGCAAGCTGCTTGCTGTGGGGGCATTTGGCAGGAGGGAGGGACCCAAAAAGAGGAGGATCTAGTATGCTCTGTGCAAAATCACTGCACAGAGCAGGTAAATATAATATGTTTGTTATTTTTAACCAAAAAAACCTGAGACTTTAGTATCACTTTAAGGTTCTACCTAAACAAGGCACTTTACTTGAAAGAATTGCCAGCAAGGATTTTTATTGTAGAAGATACAGTAGATAGATAATAATTATTATTATTGTACAGGATTTATATAGCGCCAACAGTTTACGTAGTGCTTTACAACTTGAGGGTAGATAGTACAAATACAATACACTTTAATACAGTAGGAATCAGAGGGCCCTGCTCCTTAGAGCTTACAATCTAAGAGGGAAGGTCAAGAGATACAAGAGGTAATAACTGTGGGTGATGTGCTGATTGAGAAGATAAATGTACAGTTGTTAGGTGGGGGCCAGATAGGCTTCTCTGAAGAGATGAGTTTTCAGGGATCGTCTAAAAGTGGATAAAGTAGGAGAAAATTGGACGGATTGGGGTAGAGCATTCCAGAGGATGGGAGGGGTTTTGGAGAAGTCCTGAAGGCGAGCATGGGATGAGGTGACAAGGGAGTTTGAGAGCAGGAGGTCTTGGGAGGAGCGAAGAGAACGATTAGGTTGGTATTTAGAGACTAGGTTAGAGATGTAGCTGGGGGCCAGGTTGTGGATGGCTAGATAAATAGATTTATTTATTATTGGTGATTTGTTTAATGAAAGGTTGCGTATACCAGCAGAACTTGGAGCGCTAGAAAATGTAGGATTATGGAGATGTTCATAAACAATAAACATGTTCATTTGTGAATCAGGGTCATTGTTGCAACTTACAGTTGATTTAATATAATATCAAGACGTGAAATTTCTCAATTTAAAATGTGGCTCGTTTCATGACATCCAGCAAGCTGTGTAAGCAAGTTCTATAAATGTATTCTGAAAATGTAAATTGCCTAGACCGTGCTAGCGAAATTGAACAAATATATGACAATTTAACATAAATGAAGTGTGCAGAACAGTTATTATTCAAATCAAGTAGTCATTTTAATAGAATCACTTTTTATTCTTTAGATACTAACATACGAGAAAGCATAAGATTATATCTAGCAGGTGACAAATTGAACTTATGTGTTTTGAAACCTATATTTGTGCAGGAAATGCTCTAGTCATACAAGAGCTATCGCAAAACTAAGTACTGTATTTATAAACAAGGAAAATGAATTGTTCTGTAAACAACACTGCACAACTGAATTGACAAATTGTGACAAATTCGATGACAATGTCATGAGAAGACCATTTAGTATAGCATCATAGCATATAAAACAACAGACTCACAAATTAACTCATAAAACAGGAACAATTGCTGTCCAAACTGCTATTCAGTTGGATATTTAGGGTTATATGCATCTTACATAATAGCATAAGCAGTATGCTTTTTAAGGTATTGCTTCCCTCATGCATAGCGACTAAGAACAGTTAATATGCTATAACACAAGTACACTCTGATGATTTAAAAAAAAAAAAAAAAAAAACTAAACTCCACATAATGTAGTGAGTATATAATAGAATAGTTTAGTTTGAGAGCAGATGCAAAGTAAGAGCTGAAATAACGGTCACATATCTTAAAATGACAACTGTAATAGCAAATAACACATGCATCATAATATAGTGAATTGGGGCTATATGTTATATTACAAATAGTAAAAGAGATTATAAAGATAAATAAATAAAAAAATAACAAACATGTCTATACTTGCCTGCATAAAATTTACACAGAGCAGCTGCAAACCTTCTCTTCTCTGGTCCCCGTCAGCGCTCCTGGGCTCTCCTCTTTGTCCAGTGCCTCCACAGGTAGCTGCTTCCCATGGAGGCATATGTGCATGCTCGCTCTCGAGCCCCGCTGTTGTGTCCATTGACACAGATAGCAGGACTCGGCCCTGCCCCCTGCTCCCGCATCACTAGCTTTGATTGACAGCAGTTGGAGCTGATGGCTACTGTGCTCCAGGAAAGCCAGTGAGACTCAGAAGTGAATGGAGATAAGAACTGCAGAAGTGCACAGTGTTGGATCAAATGAGGGCTTAGGTAAGTTTAGGGAGGGGGGGTGAGGGGGGGAAATGATGCCTAGAAATTTTTTATCTTATTACAAGACATGCCTTAAGGTAAAAAATGTTTGGGCTTTAGAACCACTTTAAAATCTATGTAGAGGGATGGAAGCCAGGTTTGCCACTACCTTGTGTTTGAATTGCTAGCCCAGGTTCAAGGTGAAACTTGCTTGAGATTCCAGGTCCGGGCAAATTTATGTGCAGATTCACACAAGAGACTTTTATTAAAACCATAATGTACTGAACTATGGTCAGCAGGTTTAGAAAGGACCAACAAGGAAGATTTTGGATAAGCCAGACCCCTCGCTATATAAGGGGCCCCACAGAGCAGCCATAGTGTTAGTGATTTGGAAGCTGTTACAGAGAAAGTAGAAGGAAAGTGGATACATTGCATAGGGAGAAATTTGTTTCAGTTAAGAATGTGTACTTTATTCCTAATTGCTAGCTCGTTGGGCAATCAACTCTTTTGGTGGCATTTTTGTTATTATTTGGGACTCTTTTTTTTTTGTCTTTCATTTTATTTTGTAGTTGATTTGAGGTAGGTGCTTACTTTTAGCTTCTGCTTGGACATCCCCTGTACCATTTTTTATTTTTTTTGCTGCAAGGCTTCACTTCAGTTAAAAATTGAGCTTTCAGGGGGTGGTATTTTCATTTATTTGGATATTTTGGCTTTTATTCTATGTTGATATGGCCTTCATCTTAAAGTAATTGTAAACATCACCTTGTAAAACAACCCATTCCATTTAAAACCGAAATAAAAGGCAAAACATTTGTGTACAGATAAAACAAAAAAAAAATATATAAATAAATTGTCTCCTTTTTTTCTAAGTGATCATATTCTCTCTGTTCTCAGCTGCATAAGAATTGGGGGGTGGGGTTGGAGAAACAACAGCACACTGAGCTTCTCAGTGAATGGCCGTGCAGCAGGTGCATGTCAGGACAAGTCTGATCATTGGAGGAGAGTAGATGGAGTTCCCAGCACAGCTAGAGAACTGACTACATTGTGCTGTCCTGCTTAGTGTGGTCAGTTTTTATTAGGAAAGCAGGGGGACTGGAAGGGTCACCAGGGATTTCACATAAAGGAAGCAATAAAAAGAGAACAGAATATTTTCTCATACAAGTACATGGTACAGCAGGCACATATTAGGAATATGAAGTGTTGGGGTAACACATGCTTTAAGTTAAACCCTTGTTTAACCGCAAGTCTTTCCATAAAAAGTAGGCTTCTATTTCAGAGGTGGTATTTTTCTTTTCAAGCTTGAGCTATTTAAAGCAAAGCATTGGCTTGTTACTGACCATATGTTCTTTAAACTGCTTTTGTTTGCAGCAGATCAATACATCATTTAAAAGAAAATAAATAAATGCAAGAACAGTGTACACAAAACCACTTCACAGGCAGAAACCCCCCATTCCCATAGATAAAATATAAGTAAGGCAGACAGTTAGGCCTATTCTCCATGAATAAAACTGTCCTGCCTGCTGGATAATTTTACACAGCTGTATCCTTTGCAGTATCCTAATTCTAGTAGTAAAATTCCAGGCTTTGTTTTTTGTCTCTACTAAATTTGGGCCATCAAATATATAGTTAGAATAAAATAAAGTGACAATGTGCAATTACGTGACAAATATCTGTATGTTTAAAACACAAAAGTTTATAGGATCATAAAAAGCAATTGATCCAAAATACTCAAAATAAAAATGAAATGAAAGTGCTGTGCAAAGTTCAAAATGATGACTATGAGTGCGATGTACTATAAACGATGATCTATAAGTGCTCAAAAAAAATCATGTGATTCGGTAAATGCTGTGAAGGTGATCCAATAGCAGGATGCTATGTTCTCACTCAGGTGCTCCCTCCTAGGTATTGGACGCTCACCTTAGAGCATGTGACCTTGCTGTTAAGCCTGGTCAATACACGCATTAGAACCACTTCTGGGTTCAGCAGTATATCCGGAATCCTGGACTGGTCCCCACTTATGCAGCAGAGCACAGCACTGGACAGGGGAGCGCTCCCCTGTCCTGCTATTGGATCCCCTTCACAGAATTTACCGAAACGCATTTTTTTTTGGAGCACTTATAGATTGACATCATTTTAAACTTTGCACAGCCCATTGAAGCACTTTCATTTTGTTTTATTTTGAGTATTTTGGATCAATTGCTTTTTATGATCCTATGGACTTTTGTGTTTTAAACATACAGATATTTGTCACGTAATTGCACATTGTCACTTTATTTTATTCTATCACAATATCGCATGGTTACTTAGTGCAATACATGAAAATTATAATGTAATATTTTCACTTTATAGGTATTATTGCATAGCATAATATATTTTATTATTCAGGCTCACACTTCTGATATATATATTTGATGTGATTACCCCTGCATGCTATATGAGACATGTGTAACGCTTGCAGCTGATTCAACAGAGAAAAGAGAAGTTACTGGTTTTATAGTTAGTGGAGGCTCACAGGACATACTAAATTTGGGCCCACTGTTGCTATTTAAAATTGTCCTATGTCACCTATAATCATCCAATTCTTGTGATTTTTTTCCCACAGAAATGCGGACACCAGGTCAGTGGTGTTGGACTTTTAGTAAGCTTTTCCCTTTAGTAAAAACTGCAGAAACGCACAGATTGCAGATACACAGGCCTTAGAATTCCACAAAGGGAACAAAACTTTAAAAAATAATATAATATGGGGGAGAGGATCATAGGGCCACAACATTAACCTCTTCCTCTCCGCGGTATGGCTGAAAGACGGATACAGGGAGGGCGCCCACGTTCGTCCTCGCGTGCATGAGCTGCCTGCGTGCCCCCTACGGGGTTCATGGTTCACTCTGTGATCAGTGAGTCAATGAGACTTGGCTGATCGGAGTAAGGGGCCGATCCCGGCCCCTTACCACGTGATCGGCTGTCAGCCAATGACAGCTGATCACATGATGTAAACAGAGCCAATAATCGGCTTTTTTTTCCTTACGCTGACAGTGTGAGGAGAAAAGAAAAAGCCGATTACCATCTGGAGTAAACAGGACATCAGTCCCACACACTCCAGCCCCACTGCTGCTAAGCAGTGCTCACCAGTACCACCTACCATATTTTCGGTCTTTTTTTTGTTTGTTTAGCAAAAAATAAAAACCCCAGTAGTGATTAAATATGACCAAAATAAAGCTCTATTTATGTGAAAAAAAAAATGATAAAAATTTCATATGGGTACACTGTAGCATGACCGCGCAATTGTCATTCAAAGAGGGGCAGCGCTGAAAGCTGAAAATAGGCCTGGGCAGGAAAGGGGTAAAAGTGCCCAGTAAGCAAGTGGTTAAACAATGTGACCTTTTCATTCTGTGTGTGACTCAACTGATAAAGGCAAATGTTGCAGAGAATGGCAATCATTTACCATATAACATTCTTAAAGATAAGTCTGGCTATGACTGTTCTTGGGCATAATAAAATTAATAAATTAAAGGTATCATCAGGTATAATATGATGATCACATTCCCTAACTCCCCCCCACCCTCAAACTGTCCTCTCCCCCACTTATCAGAATCATAGGGTGGTTCTCCCTGGAGCTTCCTGGTTTCTTTTGGATTGGCCCACATAGCCACATCATTCATTCACAAAAAACGGTAATGGATACAATCCCATCTTCCACTACATTAGAGGGACTCATAGATCACAATGGAACACAAGTGCAATGAAATCACCACACTTGAAAGCAACTGTTTACCTTCACTGCCCCGTAACAAAAGGCCATAATGGTGGTTGGGGAAAGAGTCAGCAGGAGCCTGTGTATTGCACCAGCGACACACTGATCGCGATTGGAATGCTTTGCAGGCTTCAATGCAAAAATGTAATAACGTACATTTTTTATTGTATTAATTTGGCTTAATTTGCTGAATGTTTGGAAAAGATTGACTATGGCTTTAATAGCAGGTGCTTACCTTCCGATGTGTTATTTTTCTGCACCTAAGTGATTTCCATAAAAAGATGGAAAGCAGTTGTCCTTCTGTCAACCTGAGCAGAGAAATTGGGTCATTTGCTTGTCTTTTCTGATTCTACAAAAGATGCATCCATTTACAGACATTACATGTTATTTAGGGCAATGTACTAGTAGTGGACGTCAGGTCTCTGAACTGTTACATAACTCATTTTACAAGATTGCCCCTAATTACATACATATGCTTCTTTTTCATTTAATAGACTAATAGCATTTTAATAGGAAAGCATTTTTTTTTTTTTTTATCGTTTAGCTACCCAAAGCTAAGACAAATTGCTGATGATCTAAGAAAGCATTAGAAGTAAACAACATACGACTGCTTGTAATCATTCTACCTACTTATTGAATGTTTCAGTACCATTTTATTTATATTACTGAAGCGAACCCGAGACCTCAGAACATGAAGTTTTGCTAAAAGGAACATCTAGAAATGATAACTGTGTCTAAGTAGTACTCTGAAAATGTACCTTATACCTTCAATTTCTCCTAGAAATTAGCAGTGCACATTCTGAGCCTAGGCAATCCTATCTCTTGGGCCTCATAGCTGTGTGTCTGCAAATAAAAGGCAATGCTTGCTGCCTTTTAGACCCAGAAGGTTGAGGCTGGGTTCACACATGTCTAGCTGTGGTTGCAGTCCAGAGTCCGAGCGTTTCTGTTCACCAGTTCAGGTGCGATTCAGAGGCAAATTTGCACCTGAATTGGATCCAAAAACACACAAGACCATTTTTCAAACCTCACCACAGCCCCCTGGACATGTGTAAACTGGCTCCATTGAAAGCCAGTCACATTCACATGTTATGTGAATTGGATTCAATTAAAAAAATGCATGCAATTCACATATATGTGAACCAAGCCTTAGAGTTAGATATGGTGCTATCACTATTGTATGGTTAAATTTTCTCCTTTCTGTAGAGGTAGCTATACTTAAACACTTGTAAAAAAATATCTCCCTGCCTCTGTTTCTTCTGTTCAAACATTTTATTGTGACAAAGCAAACACAAGAAGTACAGCAATGCAGAAAACAATAAGGAGGATGCCTAATGGCATATCTGAACAATGGGGAGGCAGCCCCTGATATGTAAGGAGGTATCTGAAAGTCTGAGTTAGTTTCATATTAACCACATTTAGTTTCTAATTGTCATGCGAATGTCATAATCCCAAGAGAGATATACATTTATAAGTCCTATTAATGCCCTTTCATGGTGTGGGAACCCCTGTGATCATAGCTATTGGGTCCAAGAGGTACAGGATTGTGTGAGAAGGATACAGTGATCAAGTAATATAATATGGAGGAGACGAGACGACACACTTATAGTTACAGGGTCTCATGTTGATGAGCGTAAGATTTCATCAAAGTCCACTGGATGATAATGGTCCACCCATGGTTTCCAAAACTGTTCATACATACTGACTGACTCAACCTTGGCACGTATCATGGCCCTGGTAATTCTATTTTGGTTTCTACAATGCTGAGATGTGGGGTTTTCCAGGCCTTAGTAAAGGTTTGCTTCGCTGCAGTGGTAACCTGAAGGAGAAGTTTAAGGTGGTGATGTGTCCCCTGCAAGGGTTTTCTACTAAGGAGAGCTGTGGCTGGGTCAACGTCCAATAGACAGGCAAACATGGTAGAGAGGATATGAAAGATTTGGGCCCAGAATGACTGGACTCCCTGCTTCATTCATTTTATGGATCTGTTTCTTTCTTAACCCCTGCTGCTGCTTCTTGAACATTACCCAACCAGTCATCAGATCACCAGCCATCAAGGAGAAACTCTGACAGTAGAAAGCAAAACCCCATGTTAATCAAAATGATCACCTCTACAGAGTGCTAAAGTGCAGAAGAAGGAAGGCATGGTAATTCAGTAATGAGGAACATATGTTTCACTTAAGCTTTTACTTTATGATTTTTTGGGGGGGCACAGTTTACAGTATGTAGGTACATCTGCTCTTCCAAAAATGATTACATAGGGACTTCAAGAGGAACTTCATTCTCTCCTCCAATTTCCCATCCCTTACCTGTTATCCAGGGTTGTCCTCAATTTGCACATTCATCTGCCCAGAAAACCCAGCATTGTCCTGCTATGATCTACTGCATTGAGGACATACATCTTGTCCAGCATCGCTATCTCCGTTCTTGACATCATTGGGTGCCTGGTCTTTATTTTTGGTTCAGGCAATCTAGTCTTCTGATAATTTACATATTTCAGGAGGTTTCAGAGCATTAATTCTCAACTAGGCAAGAAGAGGTAATCAAACAAGGGAAAAAAATTCCATTCCAGATTGTGGAAAGGGGAGAGCAATGATGACCTGTGCATCCAAAGGTAAAGGTCCATTTTAAGTATGCTTTCTCAACCCATCATGTCAGGAAGCTACTTGGTTCAGAAAGGGAACCATGCTCAGATACAAAAATGCACTGAAGCAATGTCAATTATCAGTATTATAAATATATCAGTATTTATCACACTAACGTACGGATATCTACAATCTAAAATGTAATCAGCAATGATTACATTTTAGATCACCGCACAGAGTGAATTGCACAGAGTGGAACTGACAGGAGAATAGACAGGTGAGTACAGCTGTCCTTTAAAGAAATGTAATCCACCAGTATCCTCAGCTACCATTTTAGTGTAGTTGACTACAAGTGTCTCGGATCAAAATATAATGAACAGTTACACTGACTAGGCACTGAATCTTGACTACTGAGTTATAAAGGTCACAGGATTTCTTTGGAATCTAATAAAATGACCCTAATTTGACAATGAATATAAACAAAGCACTCTCTTATTTAGCCATTTTATAAGCACGTTTGAATTTAGAGCTTGGATTAGTAAGGAATGGATGAATGTTTCTCTTTATATTTCTTGCAGAAATAGCCAGCATAGTTGTCATTTTCACATTGAACTGGTAGAGCTAATTACCTGTTCTAGAGGCCATGGCTTCTAACATTAGCAGCACTTGCCTCATAAAGGCTCAAAGTGGAAACAGCTGTCATGTGAGCTATTATTTTTAGCAGAACAAAAATGTGCTGTTGCATATAATCTTTCTTTTTTCAGTGTGCATGCCAAAAAATAAGAAGCATAAAGGTGTTGCAGCATTAAAGTGAAATAAAAATGCCATTATAGGAATAGCTATGTACAGTATCTCACAAAAGTGAGTACACCCCTCACATTTTTGTAAATATTTAATTCTATCTTTTCATATGAGAACACTGAAGAAATAACACTTTGCTACAATGTAAAGTAGTGAGTGTACAGCTTGCATAATGCCGCGTACACGCGAGCGGAATTTCCGACATAGTCCGATGGGAGATTTTCATCGTATATTCCAACTGTGTGTATGCCCCATATGACTTTTTCTGTCGAAAATTCAGACTGACTTAGGCTGGATTCACACCTATGCATTTTTAGTGCTTTTTGCATTTTGCAGATTTGCACTACAGTCCATTTAACATGGTTTCCTATGGAACATGTTCTGTAGTGCAAATCTGCAAAATGCAAAAAGCACAAAAAATGCATAGGTGTGAATCCAGCCTTAGAGAACATGTTCTAGATTTTTGCGACGGAACAAATTACTATTGGAAAAAACGCTTGTCTGTATGCTGTTCCAACGCACCGAAAACGACGCATGCTCTGAAGCAAGTACGAGACTGAAGCTATTGGTTAATGGCTATTGAACTTCTTCCATTTTCTAGTCCCGTCCTACGTGTTGTATGTCACTGTGTTCTGGACGGTCGGAATTTAGTGTGGCCATGTGTATGCAAGACAGCTTGAGCGGAATTCTGTCGGAACTTCATTGTAAAAACCTTCATTTTATTCCGACGGCAAAACTGGTCGTGTGTACAGGGCATTACAGTGTAAATTTGCTGTCCCCTCAAAATAACTCAACACACAGCCAAAAATGTCTAAACCGCTGGCAACAAAAGTGAGTACACCCCTAAGTGAAGCCAACAAGGAAGAAAGCAGCCAGGTACCAGACCTAGCTAGTTTTCTGGGGGGACAGTGCCTAGCCTACCTTCATCCCTGCTGGGGACATTTCAAGTATATTGAGCTATATGCATTAGGATTTTCTACTATTGGAAAAGTTCAAGATCCCTGCAGTTAAGTTCTCTTAAAGGAGTACAGCCTAGGATTTTGTGCTGGGAGTCAGCAATTGTTATCCAGTTTGTCTTTGCAGTTTGTGCTATGAAGTCAGTTCTGGGCATTCCATACTTTCCTAAACGCTGTCCAAGTTACATCTCATAATAAATTATCAAAAACCAAGCCTATGGACTGATTAATGAGTGCTTGCCAAAAAATGCTTGTTGCCTGGCTGCGCAGGACAAAGGGGGACCCAAAATCCAGCAGCACTCTAGGGTGCTACATAAGGTTTCTTCCTAGCACACATTTGGACAGAACCTTGGTTGTTCAGGCGTGCAGACAAATTCCTGAACATTTACCCATTCAGTGGAGGTCCAACTTCATGGATGTAGAGATAGCAGTAATACTACCCCTGTTATACATGACAGCTTCCCACTGTGCAAGTCCTTGACAAGCAGTGAAGTCACCCGACACATTCACTTGCATGCCCGGAAATCCCCAGTCATTTTTGCAAAGGAACCATGATAGTGCTGGCTCTCGTGCACGCGATCCTGGGTCCCCCGCTGTGCAGCAGGCGTGTGCCTCGGGCGGCACTCAGGCGCTCTCTGGTGGCTCTCCTGGACAAAGCCATATATATATATATATATATATATACGGGATTTCGCCCAGGGGAGCCATTCTGCCACAGTATATCTGCGTGAGCCGGTCAGGAACCGGTTAAATACAGTCTTCTTTGTAAATGTCAGTTTTGCTGTAGTGGGCTGTATACATGGCACCTATCCCTTGACAGTGCCTTGCCTATTAGCCTGAAAAATGGGCGTTACTGTTTTTTTAGCATTTGGCTCCCATTAGTCAGATTCAGCACCCAAACTTTAATAATGTTTTGCCGAACCTGCCTTAAACTGAACCCAGGTACTGTATGTTCAGCCGCATGATCTGTGACTATATTTACAACCTTAAAAACATTGGTTGATACATTTAAAGCGGTAATTAACTTGCTGAAAAAAAAGCTCCAAAAAACTACAAGACAATGACATAATGTGCTAGTATGCATCACATACTAGCACATTATGAAATACTTACCTTAGAACGAACCCCCCCACAGCGGCCCGCGGTCACTGCTGAGGGGGCTGACGTGGTTCCCCGGCGTTTCTTCTAGGTTCGCGGGCTCAGGCGATGTGAGTAGCCGGAGACACGATGACGTCACTCCCGTGCTAGCATGCGGAAGCCCACGGTTCCAGCAAGAAGCTCTGAAGTTCCGGCACAATTCGCTGGACCTTCAGAGCGCATGCACTGCTAGTGTAAGCGGCTGCATGCAGGGTGAATATCTTCTAAACAGTTTAGGCTTGTCTGTAGGTAAAAAAATCTATACAATTGCTTCAAGTAACAGAAGTATTTGTGCTCATCACACTATATACATATTTAAAAGCAGGGCTGGATAAGTAGTAAAAATCAGCACCAAATGCCTCATTAAATAGTTTCAAAATTTAGGATAAATCACAGGTTTTTGTTGCATACATTTGCAAACGGATGTGAATTCACACTGTCTCGTCAAGGCACCTCTGCAAAGTATGGTCCTTAACTGTAAACTGAGTTCCAAACCCAGAATGTGTATATATAGCAATAAATAATTTGAGAGCAGGCTTAACTTGGAAGTAGCCCTTTCCTCCTTTAGGGTAAAAAGCCCCAGAAGCCCAGACTCACTCAAGGCAGCTGAAATCCCCCCCCCATCGTTCATCCTATTTATTAAAGCAAAAAAAGATAACCATTTAGATTAATTTAGAACCGTTATAATATTTTTTTTGCAAATACATAATAAATCACGTTAGGACATTTCTGAAGAGTATAAATCCTTATGCTTATCTCTCTCCTGGGACAAACAGTATACTGTATATTTGGGGAGGTGCAGCTTGGTGTGGCAGCAGTAAACACTCAGAGTCCTGTTGCAGAAAACAGAACTGTATTAAAATTGAAGTTCAGCAATGCACAACTAGCCTGGCTGGAAGACAACATGACCGGGTGCACTCACAGAATGTACCGCTATGGGTAGCAGCAGTATGTCTCACCTGTGCTGACAGAGTCTGTCCCGAGGGGAGGAATGCAACTTGGCCGGTCTGTACCAAATTGGGGAGGGTTTGAGGAAGGATGCCGTGTCCCTGCACTTTCCCTACTCATCTGGAACCTCTCCCTGATGCTAAGCGCTGTTTCTGGCAGACAGGGGACCAGTGGTGGCTGGTCCAGCCGGGGAGGGGGGGGACGGCAAACGAACCACCTGCCCCCCCGGGGGGGTGGCAAACAGGCCAATTAACTCCCCCCCCCCCCGGTGGGTGGTACTCATACTAGCGGGCTCTTGGTGGCGATGCAGAGCAGAGAGATCGCTCCGATGAGGATGGCCATCTCCCGGATCTCCCCGTACATCCTCCCCGCCCCTGGTAGTGGCCAATACGATCTATTCTCCTCTCAGCCAATCGGGTCTTAAGAACCGCTTCCTGATTGGCTAGGAGGAGAAGCAGGAAGACAATAGTGAATATCAATTCGCTATTGTCACACAACTGGGTGGGCTCAGGGTGCGCCCTGAGCCCACACTTTTTTAAAGCCAATTAGAGCCTCAGGCTCTAATTTATGTGCTTCAAAAAAACCAAAAAACCATTGGAATCCATGCGTCCGGCACCCTGCATGTAGATTAGGGGCTGGGCGCATGGATTAGGGGGACGGTGCTCCTGCCCCCCTAATGGAGTGCCCTCCACTGTGGGTGACCTGTCCCTACTCGATCTACATGCAAAATGAGTGCCAAATCAGAGACCGGTTGCTGCCTCTCTGTGACCGAGGAGATCATAGAGGGATGAAGCTCCTCTTTACTTCTGTCTCCACCTGCCTTTCGCTATGGATGAGCGCATCTTGCAGTGGAGAAAATAGACTGCACCTGCCTACATATGACAAAATGAATAAACTGAGAACAGGAATACATTGAAGTCCATATCTAAAACACTCAACATTTGCCGAACTTTTTAAAGCAGTATGATAATGCACTGGTACCACCATGTACTCAGTAAAATTGTGATGCTCATCTATGGAATATGAGCAGGATGAACTTTTCCATTTTATTGAAACAGCTTTAATAGAGATTGAGCAGCCCACCAACCTACCTTTTTTTTTTTTTTTCTTTTTTTTTTTTACACATAAACCATAAGTACCAGAATTGTCAAATTCTCAATCCAGTCATTTGCATAAATTATATGCAATGTGGTATGCTGTTTTCCATCCTTTTTGTATTCCACTGACATAACTAGAGAGAGTAGTGTAGAGCAGAAAATACAATGCTGATACCACAAGATCTAGACTTTTTACTGGAAAATGTTCTTCTGGTACAGAGCAATATTTTGTGGCAACATTGGCAGAACAGGGAAGCAGCAATTTTGTTTCAGAAAAATGCCTGTCTTCCCTATTTAAAAGAGCGGAGATCTTTTTAACATTTAAAATTACAGTCTAAAAATCCTACATTAATGACAAAAAGATTCAATGATTTCTGTATTGTGACTAAAATATACTGCATACACATTATCACTGGAATTATTAATACAGTGTAGTGACATTCCATCCCTGTTTTGAGGGGGTCTGTCCCTGACAAACAACCCCTTGGAGGCAATGTCATGCCTGGGAAGAGCCCCTTGTACCTCCACAATCCAATCCCAGCCAAGCCTTGCCATGCCTCCAGGCATTTTTCTTCTTGATTCCTCCAGGGCATCCCTCAAAACTATGCATGCATATCTTCGGGGGAGAAGAGCCTTGGTGAGAGAGGTAAAAAAGAACCTAAAGATCATTGTGGCTGAGCTCCAGAGATGCAGTCGGGAGATGGGAGAGAGTTGTAGAAAGTCAACCATCACTGCAGAACTCCACCAGTCGGGGCTCTATGGCAGAGTGGCCGACGGAAGGCTCTCCTCAGTGCAAGACACATGAAAGCCCGCATGGAGTTTGCTAAAAAACACCTGAAGGACTCCAAGATGGTGAGAAATAAGATTCTCTGGTCTGATGAGACCAAGATAGAACTTTTTGGCCTTAATTCTAAGCGGTATGTGTGGAGAAGACCAGGCACTGCTCATCACCTGTCCAATACAGTCCCAACAGTGAAGCATGGTGGTGGCAGCATCATGCTGTGGGGGTGTTTTTCAGCTGCAGGAACAGGACAACTGCAATCGAGGGAAAGATGAATGCGGCCAAGTACAGGGATATCATGGATGAAAACCTTCTCCAGAGTGCTCAGGACCTCAGACTGGGCCGAAGGTTTACCTTCCAACGAGACAATGACCCTAAGCACACAGCTAAAAAAACGACTCACAACAACTCAGTGACTGTTCTTGAATGGCCCAGCCAGAGCCCTGACTTAAACCCAATTGAGCATCTCTGGAGAGACCTAAAAATGGCTATCCACCAACGTTTACCATCCAACCTGACAGAACTGGAGAGGATCTGCAAGGAGGAATGGCAGAGGATCCCCAAATCCAGGTGTGAAAAACTTGTTGCATCTTTCCCAAAAAGACTCATGGCTGTATTAGATCAAAAGGGTACTTCTACTAAATACTGAGCAAAGGGTCTGAATACTTAGGACCATGTGATATTTCAGTTTTCTTTTTTAATAAATCTGCAAAAATGTCAACAATTCTGTGTTTTTCTATCAATATGGGGTGCTGTGTGTACATTAATGAGGAAAAAATGAACTTAAATGATTTTAGCAAATGGCTGCAATATAACAAAGAGTGAAAAATTTAAGGGGGTCTGAATACTTTCTGTCCCCTCTGTATGTACAGTTTTGTTATATACTGCTCAATAAGGTCCTCTTTTAGTTCATGTACCTGTAGGTACGTGAAAAATTATACAGGTTCAAGTGATTGGAGGATTTAATTTGCTGTTGGGTTACATAGTTGGGGAGGTTAAAAAAGACACCAGTCCATCCAGTTCAACCTATAATGCAGCCTGATCAATGCCCATATTCAGCCTCACCATTGCCATGAATGCAGCCTGATCAGTGCCCACCTGCAGCCTCACCTCAGATTACTGCTGCCTCGGAGGGGACAGGGAGGGGGGTGGGACAAGCGCCGTCAGATTGCATACAGCGAGAATCTCCTGTTTACAGGGCGGCCTCTTTAACCGGTTCAATACTAGGCATTTTCACCCCCTTCCTTCCCAGACCAATTTTTAGTTTTCAGCGCTGTTGCACTTTAAACGACAATTGCGCGGTCGTGCGACGTTGTACCCAAACAAAATTGACGTCCTTTTTTTCCCCACAAATAGAGCTTTCTTTTGGTGGTATTTGATCACCTCTGCGGTTTTTATTTTTTGCACTATAAACAAAAGAAAAGCGACAATTTTGAAAAAAACACAATATTTTTTACTTTTTGCTATAATAAATATCCCAATTTTTAAAAAAAAATAAATAAATTTTTTCCTCAGTTTCGGCCGATACGTATTCTTCTACATATTTTTGGTAAAAAAAAATCGCAATAAGCGTATATTGATTGGTTTGCGCCTATAAAATACGGGATAGATTTATGGCATTTTTAAAAAAAAATATTTATTTATTTTTTTTACTAGTAATAGCGGCGATCGCAATTTTTTTTTTCGTGACTGCGACATTATGGCGGACACATCGGACACTTTTTGACACATTTTTGGGGCCATTCACATTTATACAGCGATCAATGCTATAAAATTGCATTGATTACTGTGTAAATGTGACAGGCAGTGAAGGGGTAACCACTAAGGGGCGGGGAGGGGTTAAATGTGTATCCTAGGGAATGCTTCTAACTGTAGGGGGAGGGGACGCACAAGGGGAGGAGACCGATCAGTGTTCCTCCATTCTAGGAACACAGATCGGTCTCCTCTGAGCTGACAGGACGTGGATCTGTGTGTTTACACACACAGATCCACGGTCCGGCCCGGTTAAAGGGCAATTGCGGCCGCCGGGCACACGCACCGGGTCCAGAGCAATGCGGCGGGCGCGTGCGCCCCCTAGGCGGCCGGGAACCCGAGGCCGTCATATGACGTCCACCCAGGATGGGAGATCCCATTTGTGGACGTCATTTGACAATAGGCCGGTGCTGAAGTGGTTAATAAAGTCCCGCCTCCTGGACCGTCTTCTGTAATAGACAGAACACTGGTCCAATGCCGGCCCAGGAGGCGGGACTTCCTATTACAGAGGCCGCTGAGTAAACAGGAGATTCTCGCTGTATGTAATCTGATGGCTCTCATCCCGCCCCATTCCCTCCTAGGCAGCCCAAATTGCTGTATCGGCGTATAACACGCACACACTATTTGCACCCGATTTTCAAGGTGAAAAAGTGCGTGTTATACGCCAATAAATACAGTATTTCTCATTTTAAGATAGTGAGCAGAGTGAGAAAAATTATTCTTTTATGCACCAGTGGCCAAATGTACATCCAGAACCAGTGGTGTATAGTACAAATATAGTGCAATATAAAGTCATTTATTCCAAACTGCATATAGCTGTTTGCAGGCATTTAGGCCATCACTGAACTGATGCTCCACATGTACAACTCTGCATTGAAAATGTCCGTTCTTCTAGCATGAGCAGTAAAAGTTGATTTTAGCTAAGATTGTGAATGTAGGTTTCATGGGTAGGTTTGTGGGTATAAGATGATTGAAAACAAGGTCCATAATGATCTTTGACTATATTTGTGAACATTATCTTAAGTAAAATAGGTTATGTGTATCCAAATTATTTGCAAAATATTGCTAATTTTTTTGGTCAAAATTGGTCAAATTTTTGTTATACCAGGTGAACAATTTGCCCTATATGACTACCATTAGCATTCAAGTTAAACATAAAGAATTCTACACTGAGCAGCTAACAGAAAACTGTGTGACAGCGGCCTGGATATCTATTTACAGCACTTGACAAATACGCTGATGTGTTTAAGTGATTTTCTTGGACTGCTCTGAGATGCCATGGGCTATGTATACTCATTCAGTCTTATTTTATTAAAATATAACTTACTGCTGTCTCTCCATTTTGCCTCAAATATTGTGATTGTTTTCTTATTTATTTCTCTTATCTATAGATGGCATGTTATGCAGTTCTCTACAGAATACAGTATTCTATGCAACAGTGGATATTCTCTAATGAGCAGGGCCTGCTAATTCTTCCTTTATCGAATTGTATTGTAACTGCCCTGATTTTGTAAAGGTGCTGCGCAAACTATTGGCACTATATAAATCCTGTATAATAATAATAATAATATTCTCTGTATCCGTTAAACAGTTATGTACTTTTGTTGTTTTTTATTTGTAGTCTGAATGTCATTGACAGGGTGAGGAACTATTTTTACCCCAATGAGTGAATATAAAGGATACTGGTTTATTGATTATTTTGATGCCTTTTTTTGGATCTACACTATAATAAGAATGATCGTTTGGATATGGTCCCAGCCACTTTGGCCACTGATCAGCATGTTGCTAGGAAGTTGGATCATTTAGTGTGTTCTCTATCAGCGCACAACAATGCCATCACATATAATGTCTCATGATGAGAAAGATCCATGGATAAAGTCTTTATTGTAATTAAATGAGCATATCACATATGTGAAATACCTTAAAAATGAATTTATTCTATGCATTTTAAGGGAATTTCTATGATGATAACCTATTTTCCTCTTGCAGACAAATAATAAAAGTTCAGTAGGAAAGAACATGCCAGCTCACTTTCCCTAATACATTTTAGAATAAAATCTGCAATGTGCTTGCAAGTGCTGGGTTATTTTACACATGGTGGCACAGATGTATAATGTCATTTCATATTACAATATAATGTGGAACAAATACATTTTGATTCATGTGACTTAAAATGGAGATCAGTCATGAACACTGGGACTCCAAGGTCAATTTCTTTGAGGTCATCAATAAATCTATTTTTGATGTACAAATGTCCCGTCCTTCACACTTGACAATTTTTTTTTTTCTGTACAAATTGCCTCAGAATGAAGTGCAGATAATATGAAATGGATGACAGATTAATCCTGCTGGTATAATTTTATCTTTGCCTATGTGATTGATTATTGATTTATGTATGGTACAGTGCATGTGTGTGATTGTGATTTACACAGGCATGTACTAAACAAATGGCACTATTCCCATCAAACTCACCTATCACCGGCCTTTTCCAGAACTGTATATTAAATGATTTTTTTGTAATTGAAAACTGTTTACCTCCAGTATGTATTGATTATTTAGTGATTTCTGAAATTTCTACAGATGTAAAGTCATATCGTGAGTCAAGGTAGCATATCAGACTATGATGTATGGAAAAATTGATGAAATGGAAATATTAAAAATGGAAATCTATAAAAAATTATTTATTAAATAGGCACTCCTAGCAAAGCTAGAAAACTTGTTAGGATAGGAGGGAGAAGTATCGTTCTCTGATACATCACCCAGAATGGACATGCTACATGTACAAACTGTACACTGCCCAAATTCCCCAAAAAGACAAGAAACTGGCTGTAGAAACCTTTACAATGGACAAGGTGACTCCCACTGCTGTCAATCATAGCAAGTGGGAAAGGGAACGGGAGGGGGGGCAAGCCATGCTCTGGGTATCAATGGACACATAGAGCCGGCTTGGGAGTGAGCACACATGAGTACCCCCATAGCAAGTGGCTTGCTATGGTGGGCACTCAGCTGAGGAGGGAGGAGCAGGGAGCACCAGCAGGGGACCTGCTAAAGTGGAGTTTATAAAGTCAACAGCTACAAATACTGCAGCTGATGACTTTTAATATTAGGACACTTACCTGTCCAGGGATCCCGCAACGTCGGCACCCCAGCCACTTTTTCAATTAGCTCTCCGGGTGCTGCCCGGCCATCTCTTGTAAGGGAAACCGTCAGTGAAGCCTTGCGGCTTCTCAGCCGGTTCCCTACTGCGCATGGAAGAAGCGTGCTACTCTTTGTGAATGGAGGGGGCTGAACTTTTGAGTGACTGTGCCATGGTGAAATCACCCAGAACTGGGAGCGGGTACCTGTCAAAAACAGGAATCCGCTCCCTCCCAAAAGGTGGTAGATGTTGCAGTGGAGGGGGAGGAAGCAAACAAGTGGAGCTTCACTTTTTGGGTGGACCCCTGCTTTAAACAATGTCTAAAGAAACCTTTTCCCCTGTTGTTGCTTGTGTTTTCCTACCTTGAGCAGATATGTACTTCGTTTATTTCCTGAGTCTTTAATCCAAAGAGAAAATGAATGTGCATTTTTTGCATCACAGGCTTAATTCCCTATGATTTCTGCTTTGTAAGACCGATGACTGCTATGTCCTCTATTGCCCCAGCCACAGATCTTGTAACTTCCCGGCTGTAGTTCTGTATCAGCAATCAGGGATGTAAATAACCCCCCAACTCCCTGAGTGGGCGGACCTGGGTGGGTCTGAACTGCCCATTGCCGATGCCTCTTCCAATGACAGGCCTGCTCCGCCCAGGTTTCACCCACACACACAGCTGCTGCAACCTCCCTTTTTCTAGGCATTGTGGGAAATATAGTGCTGTTTTCATGCATTGATGTGACGTTCAGACATCATGAAAGTCCTCCTCCCAGGGCCCGGAAGTAGCACAGTGTTTTGGACATGATGATATCACTGGGGCAGAAAATTGGCTATTACGTGAAAAGTGAGTCATTTTTATTAACACTTTCTTAGTGATCTAGTAGAGCTTGGGGAGAGGGATCTGGAAATGCAAAGACAGCAGGATCCTGGAATTCTTCTTTAAAGCTATAAAGTATTTTTCTTTATTTCATTTATCCTCTAAAGATCTACAAACAATATAAACTTTTGTGGATTAGCTACCTTTATTCTGCAGGTTCTTCATATGGGCTCATTTGGTGTGCTTTAACCTTCTTTGTTTTTCCATGGGGGCTTACTAAACCCACAGTAATTTTCTATTTTATTTTTGTTATTTTGTGTTCTTTGGACCACAAATGGGCAACAAGGTTAGAACTGCAAATATAATTTTCTTGACAATCTGGTGCTATACTTTCAGTACTTTACAGAGAGAGAACAATTTGAGATAAAAAGAAAACTACTCACTTTTATTTACAATTTTTGAAATATTTGCTAGTTTATAAACTGGTATTTTATAATAATAACTTGAGTTTTCTATAAACTGTTGTTGCTCACTTCTGGATGGTCTTTGTCTAAATGAAACCTTACAGAGAGCCATGGGGAGAAGAAGTGGTTGGAGGTGGGGGTGCCCCCATGACTCATACATCTATGTGTGTGTTCTAAATAAAAGATCAGACCGCAGTTTATTCACAGCAGACCAGTAAAATGTTAACCTGTCGCCATACTGACATGGGGCTTTCATGTTTCTATTCTTTATATACAGCTGACTACTAAGTAGAGTTATCCATTTGGATTTGTGTATTTTTTTACTGTTATCTTTAGTGACTCTGAAATTGTGGATTTTTTAAATGATAAACTACATATGTTCTTATAAGACTTTCAGGTATGTAAGCTTAGTGAAAAAAGGAAGTTTTGTTCCACTATGATATTACCATCCCAACAGTCCCGCATTGGGCGGGACTTTCCCGCATTCACACCATTGTCCTGCTGTTCAGGGGCTTTGTCCTGCATAATTCTGTTGCTTATATGTCAGCTTCTTGCTGAATAGGACCTGCAGCAGTGTGAACATCCAGCACATCCAGGGATTGGCGAGCAAGCCAGCTGGATGTGCACTGTGCAGCTCCGATGAGCGACTTCACCTGTCAAATCCAAGCTGTGATGTTGGCGGAACTGCTACCCCGACTCGCCCCCTCTGTCAAACAACCAGTGTAATGAAAGAGCCGGCTCTTTCATTACTGTAAGAACTAAGAAAGCATTTAACCACCATAACCAATTATTATTATTATTATTATACAGGATTTATATAGTGCCAACAGTTTGCGCAGAGCTTTACAACATGAGTTCGTTAGAGGTTACAAAGGGAGGGTCAAATGATACAAAAGGTAATAACTGCGGGGGATGAGCTGTTGGAGAAAGTAGTAGAAATAAAGTTGTTAGCAGGAGCGTATCTACCGCGAGCCAAACAAGGTGTTTGCTTTGGGTGACATTTTTCAGGGGGGGCGTTGCCACCTCCAGGCAGAAGGGCAGAGGCAGCTCATTATTAAGACCTCATGGCTGCCTAATTTACCTTTGGAATTAATAAATTATTCTGTTGAATGATAATTATCCACTTCCCATCCAGCGACTTGCGTTGGTTGTACCGAGATGATGCCTGAAGCATTGTTTTTTTAGAGCCAGCGGTCAGTTCTCTTGTAATAGCAATCGGAGTGGCTTACCAGCCACTCGATTGCTATTACAAGCAGCGGGAGAGGGCTTGAGGGCTCCCGCGCTGCCTCACCGGGGCACCCGAGCAACCACCTGGCACATCCACCGGCTTTCCAGATGGCCAAACAAAGCCGGGATCGGCTTTGATTGGCTGTCGTAACAGTAACCTGGAAGCGATGACATCACTTCAGGCTTACTCAGAAACCATCGGCGCCACTTTTTAAAAATCAAATGCATTCAAAAACATAGATTTTGGCGTTTTGAATGCATTTAGGGGAAGAGGAGGTATTTGGGGTCTTATAGACACAGATCTCTACATAAAGTGTATTTGTCACGTGCCTATTGCTGTCGCAAGGATATTTACATTCCTTGTGACAGCAATAAAAGTGATCCAAAAAAAATTAAAGCAACAGTGTAAACATAAAAAAAAAAAATTATGAATAATTAAAAAAAATAATTTAAAGTGCCCTCATCCCCCCTCCGTGCTCACGTGCAAAGGTGAATGCACGTGTCGGTCCCGCACACACGCAAACAGCGATCCTCCCACTCGTGAGGTATCACCGTGAACGCCAGAGTATGGTCAGTATGTCTAGCACTAGACTTTCTCTATCAATCTAAAGTGGTAACCTGTAAAGGCTTTTAAAGAGACGCCTATGGATAGTAACATTTACGTTGTTTGTCGTGTTGCACGGGCGTGCACAATTTTAAAGCATGACATGTTTGGTATCTATTTACTCGATGTAAAATTATATTTTATATTTTACAAAACAATTGGGTTATGTATTGTGTTTTTTTGCATTTTTCCTCCAAAACATTGGGGGTTATTTACTAAAGGCAAATCCACTTTGCACTACAAGTGCAAACTTCAAGTGCAAACTGAACTTGAAATTGCACTGAAAGTGCACTTGGAAGTGCAGTCGCTGTAGATCTGAGGGGGACATGCAAGGAAAATAAAAAACAGCATTTTAGCTTGCACATGATTGGATGATAAAATCAGCAGAGCTTCCCCTCATTTCAGATCTATCCCTCAGATTTACAGCGACTGCACTTCCAAGTGCACTTTCAGTGCAATTTCAAGTGCACTTTGCACTTGTAGTTTGCACTTGTAATGCAAAGTGGATTTGCCTTTCGTAAATAACCCCCATTGTGTTTAAAAAACTGCTGCACAAATACGGTATGACATAAAAAATGGCTACTGCATTCCTCATCAGTCCCTGAGATAAGAACGGCATACCGCGGCTGAGGTGGGACAAATTTTAGTCTTGCCTTGGGCAGTACAAAACCAAAAAATACCACTGAGGTTGAGGCTGGATAGGCTTCTATGAATAAAAGTGTTTTCAGGGATCGCCTAAAGTGGAGCAGTAGATAGCCCAACAGATTGGGGTAGGGAGTTCCATAGGATGGGAGAGGCTCGGAAAAAGTCCTGGAGGTGAGCATGGGATGAGGTGACAAGGGAGCTAGAAAGCAGGAGGTCTTGGGAAGAAACAAAGAGAACGATTAGGTTGGTATTTTGAGACTAGGTTAGTGATGTAGTTTGGGGCTGAGCTGTGGATGGCTTTGCAAGTTATTGTTAGTATTTTTAATTTAATTTGTGACTGGCAGCCAATAAAAGAATTGGCAGAGAAGGGTACTAATAACACGTAAAGTAAATAACATTAATTATCTTGGTACAGTGGCACCTGAAAGTGATTGAGATATATTAGGCAGCAAGTGAACATATTATCCCTGAAGTTGATGTGTTAAAAGCCGAAAAAATGGGCATCACAACAGTTTGTTGTGTATGGGGCTGTGTAGCCGGAGACTGGTCAGGGTGCCCATACTGTGTCCACAGCCAAAAGAAGGTGGTCTGGTGATTTACATTTTCTTTTACATTATGTGGATGGCCGGGTGCGTCTGCAATACTTACCTGAGGAAGGGATTGCACCAGGATGCAGTATGGAAAAAAGGCAAGCTTACTTAGGCAATGTGACGCTTTAGACAGATCATATGCAGCTTCTGTGCCCATAATATGCAGCCACTGTGACCCCGCCCCCTGCTTGCCCGCTGTCCCGCGAGCTGTGGGACGGGCAGGCGTCGGATCCTGCATCCTCATTGGTTCCCGTGCGTCTCCTCTGTCCTGCTAGGCGTCCAATAGGGATGTCTGTGCCTTCAGCCAATCAGGTGATGGGTATTAGACCCGTGCCCTGATTGGCTGAGAGGCGGTTCAGTGTTAGCAAAGCAAATATTAATTTGCATTGCTAACACACCTGGGTGGGCTCATAGCACAATGCTCTGTGCCACGAGTCCACCTTTTTTTAAGCTGATTGGAGCCTATGGCTCTAATCAGGTGCTTTAAAAATACCCCCCGCCACTGGAATTCAGGCGCCCAAAATCCAAAAAGGGGCCGGATGCCTAAACAGGGGGGAGGGGTGGCCATTGATAGATTCATGCAATGCATGAATCTATTCATTTTACATATAGGGGGTGGCTGGAGAGAGGGGGTGGCGCCCCCTCTCTCCAGCACCGCCACTGGTAGTATGTCAGTATAGTGTGAGTATAGTGTGTTAGTGTAGTGTGGTGTTTAACGCAGCATTACATAACATTTAGAGCTGTATACAGTGCTGCATACCCTTTATTTTTTTTGGTGGCTGCATGTTTGTTTCGTTTTGTCCCCTGCCTGCCCCCTATTTTTTTAAATTGTCAGACGCAGTTTTTCTGACTTTGACACTAATGTTCCCCCTTTTTTTATTATCTTATAGTTTTAACATTTCTCTCAGTGTCAATCCTTCGTTTAAAGTCACCAAACACCACTTTTCATTCAATAAAGTGCATCCAATCACACATTTCCCAGTTTTTATTAAACTTGTGTAATAAGCCCCCGCAATCATGTCGGAAAGGGCAACAAGGAGAGGCAGACTTTCCCATGCCACTATGCGCAGTCTACCGCAGCTGCCAGAGCTGCTTATTTTGCCTCTTTCTCCACAGCTATTGCTGCCATAGCCCCAGCATCATGCATGGAGGAGTCAGCTTAATTATTTGAACACAGCATCAGCCACTTGCTTCTTGTGCAGAGGTGTAGATAAGGGGAGGGTTAGGGGGGTCGTAGGGGGGGTGTAGATAAGGGGAGGGTTAGGGGGTCGAATCCCCCCCCCCAGAGCCTCCGTCCATGGCGCAGCAGCTAGGCTATTGTGGCCTTTTACCTGAGGGACCGGGACGGGAGCCGCACAATCACAATTTTGCTGAGTATAATAAATGTGAGTTCCGGCCTGTTAGTGCATTGTGTGGGCATGCCAGGACTCGGTATAGTGCAGGGTGATGTCTGTGGGAGGAACTGAGGCAGCTTAAGCTACCCATTGGCTGAGGAGGCAGCAGAGGGTGGTGCAGGCTTGCGTTCCAACTCCAAATTGACTTTGCTCCGGCCGGCACGTCTTCCGAGTGGATGACGTCACACTTGGAGCACCAGCATTCAGATACAGTCTACACGCTGTCCCTGGTATTGTTCCAGTGGGATTTTTACTCCACCGATCCAGGTCCCCACACCATTGGGTTTACCACCACCTGCACCAGCCATGGCTGTGCATCACCATCTGTACACCTGGCATTGGGTTAATCAATACATGCATTTGGCATGGCTTTCTCCCTGTCACTGCAGTTCAAGTATATGGCGAACCACAGGGCTAAATAAGTAAGCACTGCATATTAGATGTCATGTTTACAGTGGTTACCTGCATGAAACTGGATACCTCTTGCACATTGTGGCAGTAGTGTGTGTTTTTATATATATATATATATATATATATATATATATATATATATATATATATATATATATTTTATATACAAGAATGGTCCTGCTGACCCCTGTACCCTGCCCTTGACCCCCTGTCTTCCATCCTGCTGACCCCTGTATCCTGCCCTACTGACTCCTTGTCTTCCGTCCTGCTGACCCCTGTACCCTGCCCTACTGACCCCCTATATTCTGTATGGAACTGGCCCATTTGGTCTGCATTACAGGTGAAGTTGGGTGGTGAGAGAGGACTGCAGCAGAGGGCGCCACACTCACAATGTGTCACAGCGTGGGAGGCTCGCTAATTATTGCCCCCTTGGTACCCAAGGTTGAACCCCCCCAGGAAAAAAATGATCTATGGCCTTGTTCTTGAGGAAGAACAGACATTACTTGATTCTGATGTTGGGTTGTTGGTGACCCCTGTACCCTGCCCTACTGACCCCCTGTCTTCCATCCTGCTGGCCCCTGTACCCTGTCCTATTGACTGCTTGTCTTCCGTCCTGCTGACCCCTGTACACCGCCCTATAGACCCCTGTCTTCCATCCTGCTTACCCCTGTACCCTGCCTTACTGACCCCCTGCCTTCTATCCTGCTGATCCATGTACCCTGCCCTACTGACCCCCTGTTTTCCATCCTGCTGACTGCTTTACACTGCCCTACTGACCACCTATCCTTTGTCCTGCGTATCCCTGCCCTCTGCCCTTGTAACCCCTCTTCTCTGCCCTGATACCCCGTAAACTGCCCTGCAGATCTTCTCCTCTGCCATGCTGATTCCTGTCCTTCACCCAGCTGATCCCTGTCTTCTGCCCTGATAACCCCTGCTCTCCACCCAGCTGACCCCTGTCTTCTGCCCTGATAACCCCTGCTCTCCACCCAGCTGCCCCCTGTCTTCTGCCCTGATAACCCCTGCTCTCCACCCAGCTAACCCCTGTCTTCTGCCCTAATAACCTCTGCCTTCCACTCAGCTGACCCCTGTCCAGATTTTGTTTAACCACACTCCTTAAGCCCCTCCCACTGTTAGGAGTTTGGTCACAGCCACATTTTGCTGCCGCAAATCACTTTCTCCCTCATATGTACCTCATTCTGAAGTTCAAAAGTTTGGAGGTATGAGTGTGGAGGTTGAGGAGAACTCTGATACACTGCATCAGCAGCCACCCACTGAAAAGAAGAAAGTGCTGGGGGGGCAGTTTGAGAAAGTAGAGGTTATTAATGGGCCAGCAGGATGGCCCATTTGGTCTGCATTACAGGAGAAGTTGGGTGGTGAGTTAGGACTGCAGCAGAGGGCGCCACCCACAATTTGTCACAGCGTGGGAGGCACGCTAATTATTGCCCTCTTGGTGCCCGAGTTTGAAACCCCCCCCGGGAAAAATATATCTACGGCCTTGTTCTTGTTTAAGAACAGACATTACTTGATTCTGATGTTGAGTTTGAGGTAGAGGAAGGGAGTAACATGGGCCTACAGAGAAGGGACAACACTGATAAACAACAAATTGGCAGTCATGTTCCCCCAGCTCCAGTGTAATGCCAAGTCGTCTTCAGTGATGATGAGGATGCAGGGGATGATGAGGTAAGGTCACTGAAGTGTACCGTGAATATGTACTGTTTAGGAGATATTTACATTACATGCAGCCAGTGACGTTATCGCGACTCTGGCCACTCACAGCGCTGGAGCCTGCAAACCTGGAAGCAACTCCAGGGAAAATGTCAGCCGTATCAGCAGTTGCGAACGCCGCTGGAAGGCTTCATTCTAAGGTAAGTATTTCATGATGAGCTAGTATGCAATGCATACTAGCTCATTATGCCTTTGTCTTACAGGGTTTTTTTTGTTTGTTTTTTTAAGAGTTTACAACCTCTTTAAAGTGGTTGTAAACCCTTACAGACCACTTTTTTGCTACAGGTAAGCCTATAATAAGACTTACCTGTAGCTACCCAGGATATCTCCTAAACCTGCATGGCTTAGGAGATATCCCCTGTCCCCTGCATGTGCTGATGTCATCGGCACATGCGCACTGAAGCAAACTGAAGCAACGACATGTGAGTGTGCCGTTACCGGCGGGTCCCTGCGCGCAGAAATGAAATCATCACGGCTTTGGCTAATCACAGCGCCAGAGCCGCGATACCTGGAAGTAACCCCCCGGGAGTGATGTTGCTGGCCGGTGCTGTGTATGGGCACCGCAGCGAGGGCTTCGATCTCAGGTGAGTATTTTATAATGAGCTAGTATGCTATGCATACTAGCTCATTATGCCTTTGTCTTGCAGGTGTTAGTTTTTTTTTTCAAAGTGGAGTTTAGTGAAGTTTAATGAGGACAGGTGATCTAATCCCTCTCCACTCTATTCAAAACTAAAAAAAAAGGGTCTTGGCTTTAGTTCTGCTTTAATATAACTTCATTGTATAGAATCAGTTTGCTGGAAAAAGGAAAAGATCAAGAACTGCTGAAGGTCATCATGATCAGTAAGCTATGCATTGGGCTCTGTTTTGCAGAATGAAGCCATCATTATTACTATATAAAATTGCAATATTTATTTTATATAATAGTCAACCTCATTTTGCTTTTGCTGCATCTGGCATCCAGATAGAAGCAAGAGGTGGCGATTTCAGTATATAAAACTCGATTTCTCATTTCTGTTTTAAACTATGTGACTCTGACACATGCTGCCCAGCCCAGCAGCTGTTGTTTTAAATTGATTACTTAGTTCTAGCGCAATCCATTCCAAAAAAATATAATTAAAGACCATTTAATTTAGAAGTTTTTTCCTTTTTCTTCAAGGTTAGTGAGTTACAGCTGAGGTTTTCAGCACAGCCAACATAATATTATTGGATCTTTGTGTAAGATCCTTGTTAATCATGTACAGGACTGAATTGTACATTCAGGATATCTTCCAACCTGATCCAATGATCCCTTGTTCACATATTCACAATGTAATCCGTGTGAATATAAGATTATTACTCCATCTTTTTCAATCTCTGTGGTAAAAGAGGCTTTCAAAGTTAAATATTATTCAATATTCTATATTGCAATGACATTTAGGGGGTTATTTACAAAAGGCCAATCCACTTTGCACTACAAGTGCAAACTACAAGTGCAAAGTGCACTTGAAATTGCACTGAGAGTGCATTTAAAAGTGAAGTCGCTGTAAATCTGAGGGGTAGATCTGAAATGAGGGGAAGCTCTGCTGATTTTATCATCCAATCATGTGCAAGCTAAAATGCTGTTTTTTATTTTCCTTGTGTAGCGGGCACCTACTTTTAAGTAGGTGACCTTTATTGTTAGCTTCTGTTACAGGTAAATTTAGACAGGCTGATGCTATTTGCAGCAGGCCTGTTTTGTTTGATTTCCATGTTTGAGTGACAGGTGGTTTATGTGTTGGTCTCGGCCAATCATTAATTTGCTTGGTAATCCCGGGACTCTCATCCCGGGTCTGAGTCCGAGTCCAGTCCTGCTCTGAGGAGCGTGAGAGCCAGCCTGGTTCCCGGAGGGGAAGTTGGAGGGTTTCCCCTCCGGGGAGCCAACGGAGCTTCACCTTAGCGAGAAGGGTGGAGATCCGGTCCTCATGGAGGAACAGACGACATCTTGCCGCGTGTAGTCGTGGATGTCGTAGGCCTCCCCTGTGGGGAGGGGAACGGGCCACAAAGAGATAAAGAAAACTGAGGATCACTGCGGATGAAGTAGCAACAAAGCGGAAGGAAACTTTATGAGTGGCACATGGACTGTTGATCACGTGAGTAAAAGCCCAAGGAAAAGGTACTGCTAGAGACTGAGGGTTGTTGGTGCACAAGTCAGTGAGATGGGCAGTAACGGCCTATGACTTTGAGTTCAGCATTGCCCCGGGATTCCAATCAGTCAAGCGGGAGGAGTTATTCAGAGTTGGCTCTCCTTTAGCTTAATTTGGAAGTACCATGTCGGTGGGAAGTAGTGGTAAAGAGGTAGCGGTGAAGCTGCAAGCACACATGTAGAGATATGGATCGTTCTTTTAAAGTTATCCAGATGAAGAAGTTATTCAGAGTGACTCTTTATCAAATCATTCTCTATCAAATCTACTTCCATCGTCCCTGATTGAAGAGATCATTGAAAAATGATTTCTTGACTGTCCGCAATTGTACTCAGATTTTCCTGTATGATTCACTGAAAGATGACAATGTAACAGAAGAGCATCTCAAAGAAAATCCTTCTCCCATCCCAGTTTATGTTGATGAATAAAGCATTAAGAAAAAACATTAAGGACTGTGACTTTTAAATCTATGGGCTGTGAGGGTTGAGTAGTAAACGTGAATTACAGATATAGCAAATAATCAGCCGCTCCTTCGGGGGTAAGCGCTACATGTGGGGGCATCGTCCGGGATATCTGTTTCACGTTTGCTGCTAACCATCTCCCATAGCAACGAAAACCTGCATTCAGTGATTGTTGCCAAGATAGCCTGCAGTATAACAGTACCTGCCGCCAGGGGTCGCTGGGGAGGACTTTGAAAATGTACAGCTACAGTTCCTCATGCGCTGAACCAACAAGTGAGGGGTGAAACAATGCCCCAGAGGAAAAAGTTTCAGTGTTCAGCGTGCCACGCGCCAGAGCAAGATGGCAGAAGGTGTTGAGGACACGTTTGCTATGCAGCTGCTATCTGATGTGCAGGACCGGGTTCTGATTGATACCGGTGTTTGGTTGGAGCTAACCGGAGGACTGGCGTTAGGAGTAATTGACGGAGTAGAGAAACTCTGTATGCTGTGCCCTAGATGTCAGAGGCCTACAGTTGGAGTCATCGCCTGGGCTCAGTGCAGACATTGCGGTATCCAGTTGACAAGATTGGGACCCATCCAACAGGAGGCTAAGTATTATCTTGTTAAAGAAAAAACGGGACTTTGTCTGCCGCGGGAATGGGTGATTCGGAAGGCCGGAGAGGGTCGTGTGTCACCTGCAGCAGCAGTGGAGGAGCTCCCATCTGATTCGGCTGAATCAGAGCCTTCAGGAGATCAGGTAGGATCTACTGAGAAAACCTGTGACTTGGCTGGGGATCCAGGAACTGTTGAAGTTGTTGCCCAGTCTTCGGAGGGAACCCCTGAGAAACCAGTTAGCAGTGAACCTTTTGATTTACCCGTCTGTAAGGAGCTAAACCACAGGAGGGGGATCCCTTGGGTGAGCCAGACAGGGTAAGTGAAGATCGGGTTATAGATTGGGGATCGCCACAGATCTTGCAGAAATACGGGTCAATGAGCGATCTGTTTGAATGGTCATCCCCTGAAAAGTTTGATTCAAGTGAGGAGGAATGTTTTATTAAGAGTTCAACTTCAGTGGAGGCTTCCACAGGAGAATCCGGTTCAGTTAAAGTTTCAGCACCTCCATTTAATGTGACAAATACCATTGTTCCTAGCAGGCCAGCTAAATTTCAAAAATGGGTCAGTAGAGCTACGGACGCGTGTGTCTTGCCTGGCCGAGGAAAGGCTAAAGACTTGCCTAGACTCTCTAGATTTCAGAGAGAGGTCCAGCGAAAGGTGGCTCAAGAATGGGGTTTTGATTACCCCTATTTCCCGGAACAAGTTATGGACATTGTGGAAAGTTCCCAGGAATCATGGGAGGATGAACTTGTGTGGGACTACCTTCATGTTCCCAAGCCAAAAAGGACACCTGACAGTGAGGTTTGGATTCGGTTCAAGGACATTCATCGAGAGTGGAAGCTTGGAAGAGCGATAGACAAGGACAGAGTATTGGTGGTAAAAGCTGGACAAAATACCCGCAGTTACTCTATCTCGGTGAGAGGACCGGGAGATAGTCGACAGAGGTTGCCTGAACCGAGATATTATTTGTGAGAAGGATTGTATTCACAAGTGTATGTCTTTTACCCAGATTGACTGCAGGATGGCAGATGGGTTAGGGTGGGTTTTCCCCAATTAAACTGTTAAGCAGAAGACTCATATTCATGGTGCCTAACAAGGACAAGGTTAAGGACACTAGGGTGTGCTGTCTCTGCTTGAATCCCTTTGTAGCACAAGTACTTCTTTGAGGACTCTTATTTAAGAGCCATACAGAAAGTTTATTTTTCCAACGGACAAACAGATTTATTTGCCGTGCATGTCTATTGGGATGCGCTTTGTAATTATAATGTATATGTGTTCAAATTACCTGGTAGAGGATTATAACCCTCTCTGAGTGGTAATGCTTGTGTAATAGTTAGAAATTATTGTGTGTTTTCCTTTAGGTATATTGGAGATGTGACAGCTGTCCATTCCACAGAAGAAGGCCTGTGGTAATCAGAGCATTCCTCCCACGGGAGCAGTGCTTTGGTTCCACTTGTATTGAGTGTTAAATGTAGGGATCTACAGTTAGGCCATGTAAATATTTCTTTTGTATGTTAATATTGTATACTGTGACGAGTGATGTTAACCCAGTTTAATGTTTATTCCCTTTTTCCCCATTCCCACTGATGTAATGATATGCTCTTTCCTTTTGAACTTTTAAGGAGTCACTTTGAAATTTATTCCCCACAACTGGGGACAGTTGTGATTCAAGTGGGGGGTGTATGTAGCGGGCACCCACTTTTAAGTAGGTGACCTTTATTGTTAGCTTCTGTTACAGATAAATTTAGACAGGCTGATGCTATTTGCAGCAGGCCTGTTTTGTTTGATTTCCATGTTTGAGTGACAGGTGGTTTATGTGTTGGTCTCGGCCAATCATTAATTTGCTTGGTAATCCCGGGACTCTTATATAAAAAGGGGGTCACATGGTGCCACGGGAGTCCGGGTCTGAGTCCGAGTCCAGTCCTGCTCTGAGGAGCATGAGAGCCAGCTTGGTTCCTGGAGGGGAAGTTGGAGGGTTTCCCCTCCGGGGAGCCAACGGAGCTTCACCTTAGCGAGAAGGGTGGAGATCCGGTCCACATGGAGGAACAGACGACATCTTGCCGCGTGTAGTCGTGGATGTCGTAGGCCGCCCCTGCGGGGAGGGGAACGGGCCACAAAGAGATAGAGAAAACTGAGGATCATTGCGGATGAAGTAGCAATAAAGTGGAAGGAAACTGGGCGATTGATCGTTTGAGTGGCACATGGACTGTTGATCACGTGAGTGAAAGCCCGAGGGAAAGGTACTGCCAGAGACTGAGGGTTGTTGGTGCACAATTCAGTGAGATGGGCAGTAATGGCCTATGACTTAGAGTTCAGCATTGCCCCGGGATTCCAATCAGTCAAGCGGGAGAAGTTATTCAGAGTTGGCTCTCCTTTAGCTTAATTTGGAAGTACCATGTCGGTGGGAAGTAGTGGTAAAAAGGTAGCGGTGAAGCTGCAAGCACACAAGTAGAGATATGGATCATTCTTTTAAAGTTATCCAGATGAAGAAGTTATTCAGAGTGACTCTTTATCAAATTATTCTCTATCAAATCTACTTCCATTGTCCCTGATTGAAGAGATCATTGAAAAATTATTTCTTGACTGTCCGCAGTTGTACTGTAACAGAAGAGCATCTCAAAGAAAATCCTTCTCCCATCCCAGTTTATGTTGATGAATAAAGTATTAAGAAAAAGCATTAAGGACTGTGACTTTTAAATCTATGGGCTGCGAGGATTGAGTAGTAAACGTGAATTACAGATATAGCAAATAATCAGCCACTCCTTCGGGGGTAAGCGCTACACTTGCATGTTCACCTCGGATCTGCAGCAACTGCACTTCCAAGTGCACTTTCAGTGCAATTGCAAGAGCAGTTTGCACTTGTAGTGCAAAGTGGATTTGCCTTTCATAAATAACCCCCTTAGTTCCTCAGTATATTCCTTTATATTAAGGCTACTTTCTCACTGGGGCGGGGGGGTGTTAGCGGTAAAGCGCTGATAATATTAACAGCGCTTTACTGCAGTAATAGCGCACTTTTCAGGCCACTAGCGGGGTGCTTTTAACCCTCCCCTAGTGGCCGAATAAAGGGTTAAAATCGCCCGCAAAGTGCCGCTGCAGAAGCGCTTTGCGGGCGCTTCGGCAGTGGTGCCCATTGATTCCAATGGCAGGGGGCTGGAGGAACGGTATACACACCGCTCCTCCACTGCCCGAAAGATGCTGCTTGCAGGACTTTTTCTAACGTCCTGCAAGCGCACCGCTCCAGTGTGAAAGCACTCCGGCTTTCACACTGGGGCTGCAGGGGAGGAGTTTTTCATACGCTTTACAGGCGCTATTTTTAGCCCAAAAGCTCCTGAAAAATGCCCCAGTGTAAAAGGGGTCTTAAGTGGTTGTAAACCCTCAAATATACCCGGTAAAGTGAACAGTGGCGCCTGGTGCTAAAATTTTTTTTTTTTTTGGGGGGGGGGGGGCGCAAACAAACCCAACCAGGCAGGTCCACACTCACCACACCTCAGGATCTAATCACATGCTTGTCAAAAAATGATTGACCAATAGGAAAGCTAATCATAGAACAATTTATTTTTAAATAAATGATAACATGACTGACATTTTTTAACTTTAAGATGTTAAAAAACGTTAGTCATATTATCATTTATTTTAAAATAAATCATTTTATTGTTCTATGATTAGATTTTCTATTGGTCAAAACTTGGGGGGGAGGGGGGGGTGGTGCCCCTTATGGAGCGGCTGCAACTGGAAGTGAATAGCCACAGATGATACACTGAAATAAAACAAATTCTCCTGCATAAGTTTTACTTGTTTATCTACAGTCTTCTCTTGTCTACAACCCTTCAAATGAGCACAATTGTGAATAAATCCTTCTGCATCTGTGAGGAGATCTGCAGGTACAGTCTCTTATACACTGTGTGAGAGCTGATTGGAGGAAAGGGGCACCCCCCCCACATAGGCAGAGGAACGAAGGAACACACAGAGCTGTATTCTGAATAGACAAGCTTTGTGCTTAGCTCCCTCCCCGACACAAATGTATTTCATGTGTGGGAAAAACTTGTCAGAAGGGACATATGCTGATAACAGAGGAACAAAGCACCAGAGAGAAACGACACTTAGAGCTTTGGAGATAGACAAGTAAACACTACAGGTATACAATTTGTGCTTAGTTCAAATTTAATTAATGGGGTTTACAACCACTTTAAATTATGCAGTATGTGATCCCTTACCATGCAAAAAGTATTCAGTTTAAAATAGAAATGCAAGGCAAAACATTTCTACGTATACTGTGTATACACATTATACCCCTCTCTCTCCTCATTGGCTAACTGACTTTGATTGACAGCAGCAGAAGCCAATGGCGCCACTGCTGTGCCTCTGCTAATAAGGAAGGAGAGTCCCGGATGGCCAAGACACTCATGGACATCGCTGAATCGAGATGAGGCTCAGGTAAGTATAAGGAGAGCTGAAGGGGGCTGCTGTACACAGAAGGCTTTTTGTCTGAATGCATAGAATGCATTCAGATAAAAAAAAACTTCTGCTTTTACACCCACTTTAAGAGAAGCATGGACTGATCCTCACCCAAGCATTTCAATGGGCCCATAAATTGCTGCCACAATTGGATAGTTAATGGCTACCCTCTGGCCCTGTTGCTGCTATATATATATATTTTTTAGTTTACCTAAAGTGTATCAATATTGTAAGAAAATGTGGTTGAAAGATAAACTTGTAAGGTGTGTAGCCAGGAGTATAGTCTGCTTAGATCTAATGAAAAAAGTGTTTTTACTGATCTAATTCCTGTTTTATACAACCCAATGCTGATTTTTTGTTCTTTTTTTTATTTGTTTCTAACAGAACATAAGTGTTTGTGCTCTCTCCTTCTGATTGTAATCCTTTGATGTTAGCATTCTTTCTGATAGTTATATCTAATGTTAATTACTATAGCTAACAGAATTGGTTATAAAGACACTCTTATCATGTTCTTTTTCTTATTTTTATATCCTCAAAGTGATATACTTTTGTAGATATGACAGCTGTTTGGTCTATGTATAATGACCTCAATGTGGTAAAGAGTTCCTGACTAATTTCACCTCTTCTATAGTCTACACATGTAGTTCCAGGACTCAGAGTCAATTGATCTACAGACAAGACCAGTCTTAATCTGGCTACACAATATACAATTTTCTTGTATCATGTTTACATAGTTGAAGGTAAATATAAAGGAAATTAAACAAGAAAATTGTATAATGTGTAGCCAGCTTTAGTCTCGGTCTATCTCAATCACACTCAGATTAGACAATAGAACTATGATTAATGTCACACTATTCTGATCAGGGGGTTGTCTGTTGGGCATAATCTCAACCAGAGGGTCTGTGGGTATATATTTTGGTCAGGAGTTTCATATAGTTATTTGTTAGAATAATTGTTCTGTAATTTCGGGCTTCAAATGGTTCTTTATGTGGTTTGAGAATCATCAAAAACAAGTTTTAGGGCAGGCGGGGGATTGGTCCTGGCCAAAAATCTGCACATGTGCATACTGCTGCCTGTTGCCCAATGCCTAGGAACATGTCTGCATGCACACCTACATGTGCGCACACAAACTTAAATGAATATGCATGCTTGCCCAGTGCTGGGACAAGGCCATCCAGTGCCCAGAACAACGATGCTAAGCTGCGCTCCCCTCTTCCATTCATGATATGCTTGTTTAGGGGATTCTACAACCAGCAGTCACTCACTTGTTAAAATTACTGCCACTGTCACTACTCCTGTCAACCCTTGCAACAGAAGGAAGGTATCCCAGAGCGACAATTTTTAAAAAAAAACAATGTTTTTTCCTTTTTGCTATAATAAATATTCCCTAAAAATATATAAAAAAACAAATTTCTTTCTCAGTTTAGGCCGATATGTATTCTTCTACATATTTTTGGTAAAAAAAATTGCAATAAGCGTAGATTGATTGGTTTGCACAAAAGTTATAGCGTCTTCAAAATAGGGGTTAGTTTTATGGCATTTTTATTATATATTTTGTTTTATTAGTAATGGTGATCTGCGATTTTTATTGTGACTGCGACATTATGACAGACACATCAGACACTTTTGACACTATTTTGGGACCATTGTCATTTATACAGTGATCAGTTATAAAAATGCACTGATTACTGTATAAATGACACTGGCAGGGAAGGGGTTAAACACTAGGGGGCGATCAAGGGGTTAAGTGTGTCCTAGGGAGTGATTCTAACCGTGGGGAGGGGGGTGGGCTACCACTGACATGACAGGGATCAGTAGATCCCTGTCATGTCACCAGGCAGAACAGGGAAATGCCTTGTTTACATAGGCATCTCCCCGTTCTACTGCTCCGGGACGCGATCGCAGGACACTGGCAGACATGGAGTCTGCGGGACCCGCGGGTACGGTCATGGAGTACTTGGGCGGGCACGCCCACAATACCGCGTCTTAAAAGGGACATACCTTTAAGCCCATTTACGCAGCCATGTCATTATGGTCCCGACGTATATTGTCGTGCGCTGGTCGACAAGCGGTTAAATTAGTACCTTTGCTGCCTGGTTGGTCCTGACTCCTACTCTTCCTGACTATAATTCTGATTCTTGCTCTTGTGTGTTCCTGTGCCTGATTTGTGAACCACAATTGTGTAGAGATCCCATTCCAATCTTTCCAGCACCGCAGTAATATCCACATGGTTTTCAGATCATCTATTGTGTCCAGACCCACCACAGGCTGACACTCTTCCTCCTGCTACACCTGTCATCAACTCCAGGGGTATTGGACAAGCTATTTAAGGAAAGCCATGTTGTCAACCTGGCCTTCAACTGATATATGATATAAAGGCTCTATTTGATTCAATGTCCATGGAAGTTGCTTTCCTAAAGGCATTGAAGAAGTTAGTTAAATGAGAGGCTAATTGACCTGCAGGTTTTTTATGCTAGAGTGTTGATAGGATATCTAGGCCTGTGGCTTTTCTAAAATCTTATTCTTCAGAAAATATACATATTCTTGGAGAACTTGGTTATATTACTTTGAGGGTAATCTGTACATAATTTAGCACAATTGTGGTGTACTTCATGTAGGACTAAGTGGGAACTTTGATTGCATTTTCCAAGGCTCTCTGTGGTTTTCATTTTTTTTTATGTATATAGCTGTGAAGTGTAGTCTAGGGCACAGTATCCTGGCTAATGACACGAGTAGGTGATCAGTTCGAGAGTAAAATGCACAATTTCTCCATCTATTTCTCCCTCCCACCTTAGTGATAAAATATAGATTATGTTTTAAGAAAATTGTCTGTATTTTCTTTTTAAGATCTTTATTGGGGTGTGGTGTTTGTTAGCAATATCTCCAGCATGCAATTTTGTCTGAATAAGGCCCTGTTCATCCTAGTATGGTTTCTCCAGTGTATTCCATTACAAATGGTGCCCATCACATCAATGCAACATGGTGCAGTGTGATTTTTAAAAAGGTGCAGATGTTTATTTTTTGGTGCATTTTTGGCCCCATAGTCTTCAATAGGATTGCTTGAAAAGATTGAGAAAAACACATGCACATGCATTTTTGGTCATTTTTTTGGGCAGGATTTTCCCACAAAAAATGCATGAGGCATGAAAATGCATCAAAAATATACTTAAAGTACAAAAACACTACAAACACACACTGAACAATGTATGATTATGTAGCAGCACTGTGTGAACCTAGGCTAAATAATCAGAAAAGGATTTTCTTCTGAAGGCTACTTAAAGCAGTTGTATACCTATTTTTTAAACTTTTACCTACAGGCTTACCTGTAGGTAAAAAAAAATATCTCCTAAACCTGTATGGTTTAGGAGATATTCCCCTCGTAATGAGCCGCTGACTGCAGCGGCGCATGCGCACAGGGGATTCTCGGCTGAAAGCCCGGCAGCTGCCGGACCTTGCCGGAAAGAAGTCTCCCGCGCGCACGTGCAGGAGTGACGACATCGCAGCTCCGGCCACTCACAGCGCCGGAGCCGCGATACCCGGAAGACACGCCGAGGGGAAATGTCACCTCCTTCGGCGTGGACTGAGTGAGATGCCGGCGCCTCGTTCTAAGGTAAGTATCTCATAATGAGCTAGTATGCGGTGCATACTAGCTCATTATGCCTTTTCCCTTACAGGTGTAGGGAAAAAAAAAAACTCAGTGGGTTTACTACCGCTTTAAAGGAGGCTAATCTGATTAGTGCTAAAAAAAAAAAGTGGGTTATCCCGCGCTACCTAAAAATTATGTACCACTGAGCTAATAATGGGTGGCCACATCCATCCTAATTGTGTTCCCACAAAGTGAAGTAAATAAAAAGTGCAAATGTTGCTGCGCCTACAGTGCCTTGCAAAAGTATTCACCCCCCTGGCTTTTTACATATTTTGTTACATTACAGCCTTTAGTTCAATGTTTTTTTAATCTGAATTCTATGTGGTGGATCAGAACACAAAAGTCTAAGTTAGTGAAGTAAAATTAGAAAAATATATACATAAAACTATTTTTCAGAAATAAAAAACTGATAATTGGCATGTGCGCATGGATTCACCCCCTTTGTTATGAAGCCCATAAAAAGCTCTAGTGCAACCAATTACCTTCAGAAGTCAGATTATTAGTGAAATGATGCCTACCTGTGTGCAATCTAAGTGTCACATGATCTGTCATTACATATACACACCTTTTTGAAAGGCCCCAAAGGCTGCAACACTTAAGGAAGAGGCACCACTACCTAAACACTGCCATGAAGACCAAGGAACTCTCCAAACCAGTAAGGGACAATGTTGTTGAGAAATACAGGTCAGGGTTAGGTTATAAAAAAATATCCAAATCTTTGATGATGCCTAGGAGCACCATCAAATCTATCATAACCAAATGGAAAGAACATGGGACAACACCAAACCTGCCAAGAGATGGCTGCACACCAAAACTCACTGATCAGGCAAGGAGGGCATTAATCAGAGAGGACAGCACAGAGACCTAAGTTAACCCTGGAGGAGCTGCAGAGTTCCACAGCAGAGACTGGAGTATCTGTACATAGGATGATAATAAGCCGTACGCTCCATAGAGTTGGGCTTTTTGGCAGAGTGGCCAGAAGCAAGCCATTACTTTCAGCAAAAAAACAAAATGGCACATTTTGAGTTTGCGAAAAAGGCATGCGGGAGACTTCCAAAATGTATGGAGGAAGGTGCTCTGATCTGATGAGACTAAAATTGAACTTTTTGGCCATCAAAGAAAATGCTTTGTCTGGTGCAAACCCAATCACATCACCCAAAGAACAGCATCCCCACAGTGAAACATGGTGGTGACAGCATCATGCTGTGGGGATGTTTTTCAGCAGTCGGGACTGGGAAACTGGTGAGAGTTGAGGAAAAGATGGATGGTGCTAAATACAGAGATATTCTTGAGGAAAACCTGTACCACTCTGTGTGTGATTTGAGGCTAGGACTGGGGTCATTGTCCTGCTGGAAGGTGAACCTCTAACACACTGCTAAATCAACACTTGAGTGGTTTAAGGGGAAACATGTAAATGTGTTGGCATGGCCTAATCAAAGCCCAGACCTCAATCCAATAGAAAATCTGTGGTCACACTTAAAGACTGCTGTTCAGAAGCACAAACCATCCAACTTTAAGGAACAGGAGCAGTTTTGCAAGGAGGAATGGGCAAAAATCCCAGTGGTAAGATATGGCAAGCTCATAGAGACTTATCCAAAGTGACTTGGAGCTTTGATAGCCGCAAAAGGTGGCTCTATAAAGTATTGACTTTAGGGGGGTGAATAGTTATGCACATTGACTTTTTCTGTTATTTTGTCCTATTTGTTGTTTGCGTCACAATAAAAAAACATCTTCAGAGTTGTGAGCATGTTCTGTAAATTAAATGATGCAAACCCTCAAACAATCCATGTTAATTCCAGGTTGTGAGGCAACAAAACATGAAAAATGCCAAGGGGGTGAATACTTTTGCAAGGCACTGTATATACTCTGTGCTGTATGTATTAAACCATTAGCATAGAAACTTTATGCCATGACTTGCATATCATTAAAGTGCTTTTGCATATATAACTTCCTCCAAACATAATCCCCAGCGCAAAACAAACAAAACACAATCCTTCAAAAAAGTCCCCAACCTTCTAAAACCATATACTGAAGTTCAATTAGTGGCTCTCAACAAAGTGATCCAGGTGACAGATGCCAGTGCCTGTATTAACTAAGTGACTCACCTGCAATAGAATCCAAATAAAAACCCCCGGTGCTTCAGTGATTCCCAACCCCCTTCCAAACTATGCGCTCACCTTGACTTATGTGCTGTATGTATTAAACCATCAACACACAAGCTTTATACCATGACTTGCATACCATACCTTTAAAGTGCATTTGCATGTATAACTTTCTCCAAACAAAATTTTCAGTGCAAAACGAATAAGGTAAGGTCCTTAAAAAAGTCCTTAAACATTTAAAACCATATAGTGCCATTCATTTAGTGGTTCTAAACAATGTGATCCAGATGACAGGTCCTAGTGCTTGCATTAATTAAGTGACTCCACCGCAATAGGATCCAAATAAAAAGTGCTGGTGCTTCAGTGATTCCCAACCACCTTCCAAACTATGCGCTCACCTTGACTTATGACCTCTCTTGCTAGGTCAAATCAATGCAGTCTAAGCAATCTTAGACTCCTCTGTCTTCTTCCACCTCTTTCTTTCTCCTAGCCTTCTAACCCTCTGTTGGCAATCATGTTTGGCCCTTTAAATATATGCTTTCGTTTCCTTATAATAGCTCATGCAAGAAAATGTATCGAACCGGCGCACATTGAAGCGCAAATAACGAAAATAAATACCCGCATATATAAACTGCAACTGTCGCTACGGTAACTGCGGTTTTCTCATTGATAATTGCGCGCGCCCAATACAATTGTTAAATTTCATCTCATTGGATGTGTCTTGTTAGGCAATTAGTAGGTGTCAGGGCTTTTTTTCTGGGGGAATTTGGTGGAACTCAGTTCCACCACCTCTGGCTCAGACCCTTTGGTGCCTGCTCACCACAATCACTTCTAAACACAGAAGTCTGTTTTCTGTGTTTACAAGTGACAGCTCTGCACTCTGTGTGTAATACAATCCTGGTATTTAATGCCCCTTTAAGACCCTCCTACTGTTTTCGTGAAATTTGACTGAACACACCCACTATTTGATGTGATTTGCAGGGTGTGTGTAGAGGTGGGGTTTTGTGGGGCCGTGGTTAAGTTCCAGCACCAATTGTTTGAGAAAAAAAGCCCTAGTAGGTGTACTCAGTTAATGAACCCTTTTGATGCTAATCTCATTCCTATCACTTCTAATATAACTTTGAAATGTGTTTTTTTAATTTTTTTACCCAAATCTTTCAATACATTACAAAGAACAGAGAAGTGTTTCTAAACCCAATAAATTAATATTTTCAGATCTTGATCTTTAAAGGTGACCATACACTGCAATCAGTTAGTTCTTAAATAAATTAGATTAGTGCAAGAGCCTGTTTGATTTCCTATAATTTGAATTATATTTCCTATAATTTGAATTAATTGTTCAAGTGCGTCTTCCTATTACCTATTTTGCCTAAATATCGAGTTGTACAGAGATTGGCCAATCAGATTGTATAGTGCATGACCATCTTAAGTGCCAAATTTGGAATGTAGATGTGCCATTACCCACTTGTATTTTCCTAATGATATTTCTTGGGAATTATACAAGGCACATGAGAAACCACGTTTTTTCAAGACATGCTAGAGTGATCAGGAATCTTCAAACTACAGCTCTCCAGCTATTGCGGAACTACACATCCCATGAGGCATTGAAAAACTCTGACATTCACAGACATGACTAGGAATGATGGGAATTGTAGTTCCTGAACAACTGGAGGGCTGTAGTTTGAAGACCCTTGTGCTAGACCATTATTATACCTCCAGAATTGGGTGTGTGACATCTACCCAACTTCTCTATAGATAGATAGATAGAGCTATATATACACACACTGAATATACATTGGCCCAGAAGTGATTATGTACACAGGAAGTAGCTGTGTGTGTTTGAGGCAAAATCATTTAGACATACACACATGACCCACACAAACACCACCCCATGTAAAAATAAATCAAAAATGATCTTAATTAGCAAATAAGGATCATCTCTTCCTCAGAGAACAGTGAGCGGGGCATGGTGGTGGGAAGAAATTAGCAGCCGTACAAGCAACTTCTTGGAGGGGAGTGATGTCATTTCTGTGTGCTGGCCACTGCTTCCGGGAACCAGATATGCTCCACGGGTACATACCTCCACGCAAACAGCAGTTGCGCATCTCACGTACACAGCGGTCATGCATCTAGATGCATTTAGCTGCAGGAACCCAATTTTTATGGAAATTATTAGTAAAGCAGATGCAGATTTCCAGGACTGGACTAACAAATGTTTATAGTGAAAGGCAACTAGTGTTTTCTATTAAACAAGGTCTAAATGGGAAATTGACATGCATCACAGTTGGGGATAGAGTGCAGAGGGATTAGAAGTCTTGTCAGGTTTTGGGGATGTCTGCACCCCTGATAGGGTGAAGACACCTCCCAAATTTTGCCAGTTTCTCCTTAAAATGTATTCACTTCCTGTCACATAGCCAAACAGGAAGTGAGGGTAAACCCCTACCAATTTTTTTCCTTGGGGACACACAGGTCAATCTAAATAGTTTCCCCATTAGGTAAATTGCACTCTAGCATTTTGCTCTGTACACCCCAAATTATTAGGCATCTTGGACTTTGGGGTTTATTTACTAAAGGCAACTCCACTTTGCGCTACAAGTGCACTTGGAAGTGCAGTCGCTGGAGATCCGAGGGGGACAATCAAGGAAAATAAAAAAAAAAACAGCATCTTTGCTTCTACATGATTGCATGATAAAATCACCAGTGCTTCCCCTCAGATTTACAGCGAGTACAATTGTATTGCAGAGTGGATTTGCCTTTAATAAACCCCAAAATACCTAATAATTTGGGGAATTGCACAACAAAGTGCTAGAGTGCAATTTGCCTAATGGGAATACTAGATAAATTGACCTGTGTGTCCCCAAGGAAAGACATTGGTAGGGTTTTACCCTCACTTCCTATTTGGCTATGTGACAGGAAGTGAAGCCAATTTTCAGAAAAGGGACGCAAAACTCAACCTAAAAAAGACAAGCAGGGGTTCTAACACTCACTTGGTTTCCCTCAAATGCCCACAATTAGTAAAGGATTGTCTTGAGCTAGATTTTAGCTCAGTGTTCTAAATTAGTGGTTCTCAAGTACCCCCAACAGGCCACGTTTGCAGGTTTTCCTTCATCTTGCACAGGTGCTTTAAATGACAGTCAATGGCTTGGTATTTTGGACAGCTATTTTAGCTATGATAGATTTCAAAAACTTGTCCTGTCGGGGGTACTTGCGGACTGAGGCTGAGAACCACTGCGCTAAAATGGAAAATTGAATACTTATCTCTCTGTAATTTTCCTTTCCTGGTGCCTATCCATGGCAGCATACACACAATCCAAGCATATGCTGCCATGAAGCACCAGGAAAGTAGCTTTTAGAGAAATCACACCTTTTTTTGTTTTGCCATGCCAATCAGCCTAGTAAAGCTGCAGCTGGGAAATCTGTTGCATGAAAATTGTTTGGGGGGGGGGGGGGGGGGGTGTAAAATGCATTACTTGGATTGAGCATGCATCTACAAAACAAATTATTAACAAAACACATAAAACAAAAATTTGCAACAAATTTTATTGGTCAACAAAACAGGACTTGGAAGAGAGCAAGGACGGCAAGGAAAACAATTAAATCAAAGTGAAACTAACAACCTACAAACAACACAGATTGACAACATCAGAAATATTTCAGTGTAAAATACCCCCCCCCCCCCCAGAAAAAAATAAAATAAAAATACTCTAAAACACATCTGTTTTGCAAAGACATAACAAACAAAATACAAAGAGAAAATACATGTGTTACAGACTCTATAAAAATACCCAAATGTACTCTTTTGACACACACGCGCACACACAATAATGCAAGCACTGGGACCTTGTGTGTTGATGGTTTAATACATACAGCACATACAGTGTCTTGAAAAAGAATTCATACTCCTTGAAATTTTCCACATTTTGTCATGTTACAACCAAAAACGTGAATGCATTTTATTGGGATTTTATGTGATAGACCAACACAAAGTGGCACATAATTGTGAGATGGAAGGAAAATGATAATTGGTTCTCCCAATGTTTTTACAAATAAATATGTGAAAAGTGTGGTGTGCATTTGTATTCAGCCCCCCTAAGTCAATACTTTGTAGAAACACCTTTCGCTGCAATTACAGCTGCAAGTCTTTTTGGGGATGTCTCTACCAGCTTTGCACATCTAGAGAGTGAAATTTTTGCCCATTCTTCTTTGCAAAATAGCTCAAGTTCTGTCAGATTGGATGGAGAGCATCTGTGAACAGCAAATTTCTGCCTTGCCACAGATTCTCAATTGGATTTAGGTATGAAAATTTCACACCGGAGCGGTGCGCTGGCAGGACGTCAGGAAAAGTCCTGCCAGCAGCTTCTTTGGAGCGGTGAAGGAGCGGTGTGTTTACTGCTGCTCCCCATTGAAATTAATGGGGCAGCGCTGGGATACCTATTGCGGCGCTATTGCAGTGCATTGAGGGCGTTTTTAACCCTTTCTCGGCCGCTAGCAGGGGGTAAAAGCGTCCCGCTATCGGCCGAAATGCGTCGCAAATCCGATGGTAAAACGCTGCTAAAAATAGCGGTGTTTTACCACCGATGCTATAGGCGGCTTGGTGTGAAAGGTGTCTTAGTTCTTGCAGGCACTGGCATCTGTCATCTGGATCGCTTTGTTGGGAGCCACTGATTGAACTGCAGTATATGGTTTTAGAAGGTTGGGGACTTTTTTGAAGGATTGGGTTTTGTTCGTTTTGCACTGGGGATTATGATTGGAGGAAGTTATATATGCAAAAGCACTTTAATGATATGCAAGTCATGGCATAAAGTTTCTATGCTAATGGTTTAATACATACAGCACAGAGGGTATAGGTGCAGCAGCATTTGCACTTTTCATCTGATTAATGGTTTACGAGCCACTCACTTAGACTAGTTAATAGACCTTTTTAACGTGAAGAATTGTTGTAGTTGCATAACAATTTACAGACTGACCCCGTTTGAACCCAATCCTCAAAAACCTTAAAGAGGTTGTAACCCTAAAAAAGAAATAATAAAAAAAAAAGATCCTATTGCCTCATATCAGGTTAAATAGCACAGTGCTTGTTCTGTCTAATCTGTCTCTTTCTATGCTGAAAAAAAACTGGTTGATCCTGCCTGATCCTGTGTCACCCTAATGCCGCGTACACACGATCGGACATTCCAACAACAAAATCCTGGATTTATTTCCGACAGATGTTGGCTCAAACTTGTCTTGCATACACACGGTCACACAAATCTTGTCGGAAATCCTGAACGTCAACAACGCGGTGACGTACAACACATATGACGAACCGAGAAAAATGAAGTTCAATAGCCAGTGCGGCTCTTCTGCTTGATTGCGAGCATGCGTGGAATTTTGTGCATCAGAATTGTGTACACACGATCAGAATTTCCAGATTTTGTTGTCGGAAAATTTGAGAACCAGCTCTCAAATTTTTGTTGTCGGAAATTCCGACAAAAAATTGTCCGATGGAGCCTACACACGGTCGGAATTTTTGATAACAAGCTCCCATCGAACATTTGTTGTCGGAAATTCCGATCTTGTGTACGCGGCATTAGTGTGCTAACCACGGTAATTATGGCTGCTGATCAATAAAACCGTGGTCAGGTTACGTGCTTCCGTCATCCCGCTGCTCTCCTCTCTCCCTTCCTGCCTGTCAACACCTGTGTGTGTGAGCCAATCTCTTCTTCACCCTCCCCTCCATTTCTGCCACTTTTAGTAGCTGGCAGTAAAGTTAAATAAAGATTACTGCCAGCCCCTCTGCTATATTAGCCATACTACACTGTGTACATGTTTGTATAAAATGATGCCTCTAAATACCTTGTTTCGGTTTGTTTCTGGCTGGTCACATGACCTCCGGCTGCTCTTCTACCCCCCATCTAAGGGATACAGCGAGAGGGGCTGAGCAGGCAGCACAGTGGTCATGTGACCTCCCCGGCTGATGTCAGAGGGGGATCTCAGCCCCTCCGGCTGTAGCCCTTAGATTGGGGGAGGAGAGCAGCTGGAGGTCATGTGACCGGCAAGAAACAAACTGAAACAAGGTAATTAGAGGCATAATTTTATACAAACATGTACACAGTGTAGTATGGCTTGATAGAACAGAGGGCGTGGCAGTAATCTTTCTTTGAGTTTACAACCACTTTAACCTCATGCTGACCGCCCCACGTACATTTACTGCAGGGCAGCTGCTCTTCTGCACAGAATCACTTACCCATACGTGATTCTGCACTTCCAGGTCTAGGGCGTGCACGCACACCACCGGCGACCCTCTCCTGCTGTGATTGGACACAGCGGGAGCCAATCAGATCACCCGGCGGTCATTCGAGAGTGAAGCAGAACGGCGGTCTGCCTATGTTAAAAAGGCAGATCGCCGTTCTGTCAGTAGGGAAGGTAAGCAGGAACATGGATCTCTGCCTTCCCACAGTACAAGCACCTCCCCCATAGTTAGTAAACACTACCTAGGCACACATTTAACCCTTTGCTCACCCCTGATGTTAACGACTTCCCCATCAGTGTCATTAGTACAGTGACAGTGCATATTTTTAGCATTCATCACTGTATTAGTGTCACTGCTCCCCAAAAAAGTGTCACTTATTGTCAGATTTGTCTGCCGCAATATCCCGGTCCCGCTATAAGTCACTGATCGCTGGCATTACTAGTAAAAAGGATAAATAAATAAAACTTCACTAAATATATCCCATTGTTTGTAGATGCTATAACTTTTGCGCAAACCACTAAATATACGCTTATTATTAAAAATATGTAGCAGAATACATATTGGCCTAAATTGAGGAAGAAATTTGATTTTTAAAAAATTTTTTATTGGATGTGTTTTATAGCAGAAAGTAAAAAATATATTTTTTTTTTTCAAAATTGTCTGTCTTTTTTGTTTACAGCACAAAAAATAAAAACCGCAGAGGTGATCAAATACCACCAAAAGAAAGCTCTATTTGTGGGAAAAATAGGACCTAAATTTTATTTGGTTACAGTGTCGCACGGTCATGATGGGGGTAAACCTTCCGGAGCTGAAGTGGTTAAATCCTAGCCACTGCTGGCTAGTGTTGGACCAATTTTGCAGATTTTTTGTGCATGTTCTATAAATAAAATGAATGTTATGTGAGCCCAAATACAATTACAATTAGATCTCTGTATAATTGTATCTCATCAGGCATCTTTATACAAAATGTTTTAGGCTGTCCATATAGATTTGTCTCCATGAATTCTAGTCTATGAAATTGATGTACCCATTATTTGATATTGCTTTATGTTATTTTTCTCCCACTCTCAGCTGATGTTTGAATGTGTCACATGTGCAGAGAAAAGATCACTCCTTTTTGTAGGGCAAAATATACGGTAATTAATGGAGAAAAAAATTAGCTTTGATAAGCACCTCTACTTAAAATCAAAACGACATTAAATTGCTTATTGTTATTATACAGGATTTATATAGTGCCAACAGTTGGCACAGCACTTTATAATATAAGAGGGATAGTACAATTAAAATACAGAAAGAATAGGAGGGCCCTGCTCATGGAGCTTACAATCTAATCACTCAGACTTTAAAGAAATCATAAAGGCTATTCAGTTGTCAGGCAGGCATGGGGTTAGAATCATTAATTAAATTCCATACGATGGGAAATACTGTATATGCTTTATTTATGAACACTCATTTGAGAGCACAAAATGTTCTTTACAATTCGTAAAGTTTTGATATATGTAGAATATGATATCAGTGAACACTTTCTTCTCTATAAGCACACATGCTTATAAGCATCTTCCATCCAATCTGCTCTATATTCGTACATATACAGTAACTAGTAGGTGAGATATTTGGATGGGGATCTGAACATGGGCTGGTTATTAGCAAGGTCACCAGCTGGCAGCAGAAATGCAAGCGTTGGCAGTGTATGATCTTCACCAGAATCACAGATGGTGCAGATGGTACTTGGTTAAAGACTTCTTGAGTGGAACCACAGGATTGCCTAGCTGGCACCAGCTGGCAGTATTAATGGACAAAGCAAAGTACCAAATAATTAGGCAAAGTTTTAATTAAAAGTGGGCAGGTAGCAAACACGCTTATTCTAGGATCAAGTAGATAGTTAAGATGGGCTGCAGACATAAAGAGAAAGCCAAACTCCAATTCAACTCAACCAAACCAAAACATGAAGTGTTTATGTTCATCAATCCTAGTGCATCAGACAAGAGGTTCCCATAAACAGTCCTACATACACAATGGCTTTTGCGTGGATTGCCCTGAACCAGATTTTAGCCTTGACCAATGTCAGAGGTGGAAGTGGCACTGTGGCCAACTGGCCATGCCAGAGTGCTGAACGTCATCTGGAAGATGACTAAAGTGTGTATCTTAATACCACATGTTTAAATAACTCTTGAATGGGTCATGATAAAGGAAAGATGAGAGAGTGAGCCCCTCCTAGACTGAGTTATGTAACATTATGCTGTAAACAAGAAAAAAGGAGCTTGGCCTTTTACTGGTTCAGATACATTCAATAATGAGGTGCTAAGAGACCACATAGAGATACAAATATTTTACCACTTAACCACTTCAATACCAGGCACTTTCCCCTCTTCCTGCCCAGGACAATTTTCAGCTTTCAGAGTTGTCGCATTTTGAATGACAATTGCGCGGTCATATAACACTGTACTCAAACTACATTTGTATCATTTTCAAATAGAGCTTTCTTTTGGTGGTATTTAATCTCCTCTGGGGTTTTATTTTTTGCTAAACAAAAGTTTTTTTTAGTTTCTATCATAAACTTTTGTTTTCTCCTACACTGACGGGCGCTGATGAGGCGGCACTGATGAGTTGGCACTGATAAGGTGGCACTGATGGGCACTGATATGTAGAATTGGTGGCCACTGATAGGCGGCACTTATATGCAGCACTGATGGGCACCGATAGGCAGCACTGATATGCAGCACTGATGGGCACATGATGGGCACATGGGCTACACACCCCCAAACGTGAAACGTGTTGACGTCACTTCCGCCCGGACGGCACGCTCAGACGCTATTCCCTATTGGTGTTGATGGGCATGTGACTTCACAGGAGGATACCGATAATGTGATCGCATGGTCTGGACGGAGAGCGGAGAGGACAAGGTGGAGATTACACACTCAGATGGCCATCCCACAGAAGCTTCTCCATGAAAGTCCACCCAAGTGCACTCCTCATACAGCGCTAGGATTTTCTCATGTACACCGCGCAGCAGTGATGTGATTCCCTGACGGCAGGACATCCTTGTGGGAAGACGCCAGTTCCTGAAGTGCATGACGGCATCCCAGGGATGGTAATGTACCATGGCTTTTTGTCCAGCTCTGATATGGTTCGGTGTCCTCATAAACTGTGCATTGCCTCTGGCTTTATGTGTATACTTCCTGTCCAGGACACTCTACATTACCGGTCACCTGTACACCATTGCGGTGCCAATGATGCATTTCCATATAGCACTGAACTTTAACAACGCTGCTTCCTGATTCCAGTCTGCCCGGTCCAGCTGCTCTGTAGACATTCACTAGACATGGACACTACTGGTGCTCGCCTTCAGCTTCCCTGCTGCTCCACGGATCTCCACGGGCCTTTCCATAGCTCCCTGCCCTCCATCCCCCTCCCTCCAGCCCATCCACCTCTGGGATTGATGCCAGCCTTGTAGCCCTACTTAGCAATTGCTATTTTATGCCCTACAGTGGATAGCAAGGCTGTCATCAATTTATTGTGGGTCCGGACGCTGTTTCTGTTTTGTCTTATGTTGTTCTGTTCCCCCTGTCTATGATCGCGACAGACCAACCTTCACAGGTGGTCGGCGATATTTTTAGATACAGTACTACATTGGGTCTCTACCGTGTTGCCTATATATGTTATATATGTGTGTTTTGCCAATAAATTTTTATTTTTGATAATTATATCAGGTTGTTGCTCTTCCATTTAGCCCTGTTTTTCGCTATCCCCTCCTGTTTGGGAAACTTTTTTTGCTTGATTTTGGGGTTGAAGTGCAACTTCTGTAAATTATTTAGGCAACACTATTCTCATAGGAGTCAAGCCTCTTTTTTTATAATACTTTTGCATACACTTCAATACCAGGCACTTTCCCCCCTTCCTGCCCAGGACAATTTTCAGCTTTCAGAGTTGTCGCATTTTGAATGACAATTGCGCGGTCATGTAACACTGTACTCAAACTACATTTGTATAATTTTCTGCCCACAAATAGAGCTTTCTTTTGGTGGTATTTAATCTCCTCTGGGGTTTTTATTTTTTGCTAAACAAAAGTTTTTTTTAGTTTCTGTCATAAACTTCTGCTTTCTCCTTCACTGACGGGCGCTGGTGAGGCGGCACTGATGAGTTGGCACTGATAAGGCGGCACTGATGGGCACTGATATGTAGAATTGGTGGCCACTGATAGGCGGCACTAATATGCAGCACTGATGGGCACTGATAGGCGGCACTGATGGGCACTGATAGGTGGTATTGATTGGCACTGATAGGCGGCACTGATTGGCACTGACAGATTGCACTGATGGACACTAATAGATAGCACTGATGGGCAGCACTGATGATGAGGTACTGACAGGTGTTACTGCTGGGCACTGATTGGCACTGTGGTGGCACTGTGGTGAGCACTTTTTGAGGGGGCAGATTTTTTTGAGGGGGCACTGACTAGCAGCTGTTGGTCACTGATTGGCAGCTGATGGGCACATCTGATGGGGGCTTCAATGTGCTGATTATCAGCACAGACCCCCCCCCCCCGACAGGGAGAGCCGCCGATCGGCTCTCCCTGTCAGCGCGAACCGAGGAATGCCGTTTACTGGCACTTCCTGGTTCACACGATGATCAGCTGTGATTGGTCACAGCTGATCACGTGGTAAAAAGCCTCTGTCATATTTCTCCTGCTGGACGTCATATGGCGCCCAGACAGGATAACAGAACCACTTCCCGGCCGTCAATCTGCTATCTCTGTTCATGGTAAGGAGCCTCTGACAGATTCAGCCTCACTGCCTGCTTCAGCTTTTAAGGCGCACACATGCAGGCCCCCCCCTCCCCCCTGTGGACACCCACTGTGATTGTACACAGCAGGAGCCTGTCAGCAGATCCCAGCCAATGATTCATGGCCGGGACCTGCTGATTGTCTGTGTCCAATCACAGCCCAGAGCCCTGTGTTGACAATCAACACAGAGATCTGTACATCATTAGTAAAAAGCAGCATACATAACAGACATTGTTAGGCACACATTAAACCTTTTGATTCACCCTAGATGTTAACCCCTTCCCAGCCAGTGTCATTAGTACAGTGACAGTGTATAGTATTATCACTGTATTAGTGTCACTGGTGATGTCAGTGGCAGTTAGCCAGTCGCCCCCTCAGCATCAGTTAGTTTCAGATTGCTCGCAACACTATCACAGTCCCACTATAAGTCGCTAATGATAGTAGTATAAAAAACAAGAAATCCAATATATATTTACCATAGTATACATATATACTACATGCAATGCAAAGCTGAAGATCAGATTTCACTATATATCTGAAAAATGAATGATGTTTATTTTCTAGAAACTATTACACTTGGAATTGTCTTGTCTATGTATATGTGTTATCTAGGGATGCACCGATGCCACTTTTTTGACACCGAGTATGAGTACCGATACTTGACTTCATGTACTCGCCGATACCAATTAGCGATACCTGATTTTGGTCATGTGACCATTTAAAAAAAAATATTAAAGAATTACACATTGTCACCATAATATGAGGAATTGAAACTCAGTCAAAAGATTATGAAAGAAAACATGTTTATTTGCTGGTCACAAAGCTGTTAAAGCGCAAATTGCACAGAACATGTTATATAAAAAATAATGTCAATGTCATCAACGACATGTACATTGCAAGTTCACAATGTTTAGGCATGAGGAGAAACAAGAACAGTACAGTACCTCAGTCAACTCACAACACAAGACATTATTTATAACATTTCAAAAACCAAAAAAAACACAACATGTGTTTGTTTCCAGTTCAAATTACACATGTGTAAGAGAAACACATTTCACAGACAAAACATTCCAGGATGGCAAGGATGTGTGTTAGGTTGGCATGTAGGTTGCAGTAAGGCCTCATGCACACCTCAAAGCAGCTGCTTCTCCAGGTGTTTTAGCTCTTTTGAGCTTTTTTTTCTCTACCTTCGTTACCTCTCCCCCTCCGTGTTTAGCCTATGTATTCATTCATGGCCATTGGCCAAGGAACACTATGCGGTTTCAGAAGTTTAGTGGCAGGGCAGCTTACAGGCAGTAGGCAGAAAAAATAAAAACAAAGAAATTGGAAATGGAAATCTTTGGATTTGTTTTCTGCCTTTAAACTTTCCTGCCACTAAACTCCTTAAAGTAGTGTGCAATGGGCTGACATGGAGGGGAGGCGTTAACAGGCAGGAAAAAAGCTTAAACTCCTTGAGAAGCAGATGCTTTTAGCTGCATTGTACAGGCATTATGCCTTGAAAATGAAAAGCTCAAATGTCACACAGAACATGAAATATCATCATTGTTGATGACGTCACGTATAAAACAAACATCACAAGTTCACGTCATCACATCAACCAACCCAGGTGCAATACAGTTAAATAATGTTAGGCCTGAGGAGGAGCAATTGGACAGTACCTCAAAACTAACATTATTTTGTAAACATTTTTTAAATAATAAAAAAAAGTGCTAGCTAGTTCAACTTCTTATGAAACTCGTGAAAAAAACATTTTTCACAGACCAAAATTAGATTCATTCCAGGATGGCAAGGCCAAGGAGCCAAGGACTTAGCAGCAGTAAGGCCACATGCACAATAAAGCTCAAAGTAGCTGCCCATACAGGCGTTTGAGCTCCCTGTTTTTGAGCCTTTCATTTGCCTGTAGTGTTAACTCTATGCCGCTCCATATTAGGCTATGTGTCCCCCATGCATTGCATGTTGAATCACCTATAGTGTGCAATGTGCACACCATAGGCGATTCACTTTTTCACTTAGGGAAAAAGGTTGGGGCATGGAGTTAAAAAGGCATATTTTATTTTTTTTTAAAGGCCAACATGGAGGGGAGTTAACAGGCAGAGGAAACGCAAAAAAAAATGCTCAAATGCCAGGTGGAGCAGTTGCTTTGAGCTGCAGCGTGCAACTGTGCATGATGCCTTACAGTTGGACAGTAACAGGCGGTAGATTACTTTTCCAATTCCAATGTGGCAAGTTTTTTTGAGAAACAGAAGAATCTCTGCATGTTCAGTTAGAAGTCAGTTTCTGGTGTCAGTCAGAATGTGTGACAATGCACTGAACAATTTCTCACTTTCCACACTACTGCAAGGAGCTGAAAGATATTTTTGTGCCATTTGGGCTAGAGTGGGAAATCGCAGTTTATTGACTGCCCAATACTCAAGAGGTTTGTCCAAACGAGGCACAGTGACCTCTCCAAGATATGCTTCTAGTTGTATGGTAGCAGCCGTGGTAGCACTGTTCTTAAATGTAGATGAATAAGCAATTTCTTGAAAAACACTGTCCACAGTCACATCGGTACCTGGCTGTTGCTCAGTGCAAGGCCTTTTGGTAGCTGGTTTCTCAAGCACCTCAGGTGTAGCTGCCTGTAGTACCTGTACAGAAGATATTTGTTGCATTTCCAGCACGAACATCTCTTTGGCCTGCCTGCCAGCATCTGCATTTGAGAAGAACCGATCTTTATACCCAGAAGAAGAAAAATACAAGACATTAGACAACGTCATGCAAGCAAAGCAACAACTGTAGAAGCTTGCTGTGGGGGCACTGCTAGAAGGAAAGGTGACGGCGGGGGACACTGAAAAAACAGTTGTCTGGCTTGCTCTGTGCAAAACCATTACACAGAGGCAGAGCAGGTAAGTGTGTTTGTCATTATCAATTTTGTTTTGTGTTTTTTATGAAGGTGAGATATCAGTGTTATCACTTGCATTACAAAAATTTTTTTTAATGCAAGCAAGTGATAATAACACTGTAAAATATCACCTTCATCCAAAAAACAAAAAACAAAATCATATCATCAATATTCAAATAAAAACAATGCAAAATAGCAGCCAGCAATAATTGATTACCTTGGATTGAGTAAGGTAGCGATGCAGTAAAGTGGATTTTGCTCCATGTCAGAGAACCGTTTCTGCAAAGCACCAAGCAATGTGTTCTTCATCATTTTAACACCGTGGTCCTCATCCACTTCTTTAGATAATAATCGCTGTAGCACAGTCACTGCAGGAATTACATCCGAGGCAAAAGAATCTGAAAAACTCACATGCCGAGTCAACTCTTCAAAGGGAGCCAAGATGTTGATCATCTTCTCCATGAGATTCCACTGATTTGCAGTGATCGTTGCAGGCAGCTCATGTTCTGACACATATACTCCAATGGCCCGTTTTTGCCCTATCAGAGACTGCAGCATGTAAAAAGTGCTGTTCCAGCGAGTCTGAACATCTTGTTGAAGTCTTTTAATGGGTTGACCAATCTGGATCTGAATATCTTGCAATATTCCAGGTTTGAATGTTTAAAGTGCCCAACTATTTTGCGCCCAACTCCCACAGCCTCCATAATGCTGCGCTGTGATAAAAGCCCCTCTGAGACAGCCAGCTGCAGTGTATGTGCCACATATGAAAGACTCTGAAGACCAGCATCTTGTACACCTTTTATCATATTTCTGCCATTATCACGGACTATCACATGGACAGAACATTTTGGAATTGCCCAAGTGTCAAGCATTTCTTCTAGTATGCTTCTTATAGCCTGGCCTGTATGAGAGCCTTGAAATGTCTTTGCTTGCAGCATGACTTGGTGCAGAGTGAAATTGGCATCAACCCACTGTACAGTTAAGCTAATTACAGACATGGGACACTGATAGCCTTTATGTCCTCCTGTAGCATGTTGGTAATGCGTTTTTTCACTGTGTTGTGTAATTGTGGCAAAATGACATCTGTGACATGACGGCGGCTGGGAATTTTGTACTTTGGCTCCAAAAGATTCATAAGTCGACAAAAACCTACATTGTCAACTATTGATAGTGGCTGATCATCAAGAACGATGAATTGGGTAACTACTTCAGAAATTTTTTTAGCCCTTGGGTTATCCATAGAAAATGTTTCATGTCTGGCAAGGGTTTGCTGCAGTGTCAGCTGCTGAGTGTAAGAGCTAGTGACAGCTGTAAATTCGCCATGCTCAGTCTTGTGTTTCATTTTGAGGTGTTTTATGAGATTACTGGTATTATAAGAACTAACTTTTGAACCTCCTCTGGATATTTTGGCAGAACAGAGTTTGCAGTCTGCAATGCGTTTTGGTTTCATCAATTTTAAAAAACTTCCAGACAGCTGACGTTTTGCTGGCAGTGGCGTCCGTTTGCATTGCACTTAAAGCCAGAAATAAGTAAGTCTCTCCACCTTAAGGGAGAAAAAATTAGGAAAATGGGGAAAAAATTTTGAGCCCAAATGTTTTGTTTCCTGATTTTTTTCACACATGATGACACCTACTATTTTTTAGAATAATGAAGCTGCTCTCACCGGTGCTTGTTGTTTGTTCCTGCTGCATCCACCATCTTGGTATGACCAAGTAAACCAGCGGGGATGATGACATCTGTCGGGTACAACGGTCGGTATCTCTACAATACAAAAAGCAGAGGATGGTCTTAGAAAGGCACATGCAGGAAAATGTTAGGCAAGAGACAATGATGATTTATGTAACAGCAGCAGTCATTTGCCGCAATGATGGACATGTTAGGCAACAGAGACAATGTGGGACACTATGTTATGTAACACACACAAACACAGGCCGGCCGCCATGCTGGACAGTGGACATTATGTTAGGCAAGAGAGAGAGACAATGTGGGACAAACTAAGTGTAACACAGGCCGGCCACCATGTTAGGCAAGAGAGAGACAATGTAGGACAAACTAACTTAAGTATAACACAGGCCAGCCGCCATGTTAGGCAAGAGAGAGACAAAGTGGGACAAACTAACTTAAGTGTAACACAGGCCGGCCGCCATGTTAGGCAAGAGAGAGAGAGACAATGTGGGACAAAACTAACTTAAGTATAACACAGGTCGTCCACCATGTTAGGCAAATGATGATGTAAGCAGTGTACAGCAATCACCGGCCGCGGGACACATATGAAGAAAGCAAGCAACAGTTAGAAATAGAGAAGAGCACTCACCGGCCGCCATGAGGGGACATAGTGTAAGGAGGACGCTCGCCATGTGGGGCAGTCATGTAGCAGGCGCAGCAGCAGCAAAACACATGTCTGTCATGAGGGAAACAGCACTCATGGCCGTGTGGAGAGGCCGCAACCTTATCCGGTTCCCAAGCTCCGCCCAAGCTGACGTCACTTCCGGTATCTGTTTCTGGTATCGTTGAATTTTCACGAGTACCAATACCCCCGAAAATGGCAAGTATCGGCACAGATACCGATATCGGTGCATCCCTAGAAGGTACATATTGTTGCTTTACTGAAATCACAGTATACATTACAGTATATGGATATTTCAGATAAAAAGAGCAGTTCTCATTTAAAATATCTCATTGAAAAGTAACTGAAGCAAAAATGTATTTCACAAACTGAATATCCTGAAGCATATTATGAAAAACAAGCAAATTACAGTCCCCATTCCAGAAATTTGTGAAGAATGCTATAATCATGTACACCTGTGGCTTGAATTCAGAATCCAAAATCAATCCAAAACCTAAATGTCATCACACAAGTGTACAGCTCAAAATCCAAATAGAAAGGTATCCCCACAGTTACTACCATCATATTTATTATGTTTACTGATTGCAATTTTAGACACTGCCAACATGTAATATTCTATGCATCTGTTACATCATTGTGTGTCCTATGCTCTGCCAGGCCGCAGGTGATATGAAGTTTTCAATCATATGAAATAAACTCATTTTGTTTTCTCGTTGTACTGATTAGATTGCATCCTTTAAAAGTCACAAAAGTTCATGTGCAAATATGATAAACTAATAACCCAATTTAGAGCCATTTACACCCGTTTTGGCACAGTTTGATAGTATTTTACAATAAAAAAAAACACAAACACTATTTTTGCTAAACTGAGCAGAGTTTAGATTAAACTTTTATAAATGCAATGTTCACAGAAGAGGTCCACATACAGAAACCTTTGTTTTTTTTACTTATTAATATTATTATTTCAGGTACTTATATAGCGCCGTCAATTTACACAACGCTTTACATATACATTGTACATTCACAATAGTCCCTATCCTCAAGGAGCTTAAAACCTAAGGTCCTTAACACACATTCATACATATACTAGGGCCAATTTAGACAGGATCCGATTAACCTACCAGCATGTCTTTAGAGTTATTTTCTTTTATCATTTTTTAGAGGTTGAGTCAAGCTAGGTTTTCATGGCTATCTGTATCTCTGTTGCAGAGATTTTTCTCAGGAAGAAGGTGGAATATAACGTGAAATATGAAGTTTTAGATAATAAGCTTCTTGAGAGTAGGGACTGATGTGGACTTACAGTATGTAAAGCACTGCATGAATAGTCAGTCCTTTATATGTAAATAATTTTAATAAATACATAATCGTGACCTACTATGTTTACATTAGGACCACAGATTAATCCCATGCATTCACGAAACCAAAGTTGTTTGTGAAAGTTGTGTATATCTGTGACTGATGTAAAAAATGTCATTCACTTAAAATGCCAACTTGGCAAATAATCATGGAAGCATAGAGGCATCTTTCAGTAATACTTAAAAGCACCATTTCATTTAATGCGTGCCTCTGCTGACCACACATTAGTTCCATATTTGTGCCTCACACCCTTTACATTGGAATTACATTAGAATTATCAATACATTGCTCAATGCTAAAAAGCCTGCCCCTGAAACTTTGGATTTGATGTACATTTGTAAATCTGAGAGAGCTTTAGAATTGGTCAACGGTCATAATAGGATACGGTGTTTGTACTAGTATGCCAGCTTGATTGAAGTTTAAGTATCATAGGTCATTGTATAGCCAGCTTACATATGACTACAGTGCCTGGCACACTGCACAATTTTATCTGCAGTGACTACAACAGGAATTTCACCTGCAGTGAAATAAAACAAATATACAGCGTATTTAAGTATGTTGACCACAAGTTACATAGTATAGTTTTTAGCCATACTTGTGGGTCACAGAGAAGCCCACTGTCGGCTGACATTAAAGAGCCGCTCCAGGCTCTGGAAGGATCTTGACCATATTGATGGGATACACCCAGATGCCTGATCGGTAGCTAGCTCAGCTTCTCAACACATGGCTGAGAGCTGGAGCCAGCCCATCAGTGCTGCCTCATCAGTGCCACTTCATCAGTGTAGCCTCATCAGTGCAGCCTCATCAGTGCCCATCAGTGCAGCCTCATCAGCGCACATAAGTGAAGAAGAAAAATTACTTATTTGCAAAAATTTTTAACAGAAATTAGGAAAAACATTCCCTAGCCACATCTTAATTCCCTCATTGATAAAATAAAAAATCAAGTAAGACAAATTTTACAACATGAACTCTCAGCTATCTGCACAGACACTAAGACTAGAGATTATCCCCTTCTCCCAGAATCCGTGATTCCCATGGTCTCCACTAGAACCCTTACCCTACACTTCCTAAAAACTGCAGCGCTGAGTGTGCATGTGCATATGACTGAACACATGTATAGTAAACTAATAGGTAAACGTTGAATACACACATATATGCATAAAAATCGTGATGATAGCCAAACAAAAGAAGAAATAATCAATAAAGTGCAAGTGCTATAAACTAACTGGTCATCCCATCGGGGAGCTCGACCTGAACACAATGCAACAAAGCAGCAAGTCCATCAGCATCAGTGTAAAAACTGAACTCGCAGCAACACTTGAAAAGTGTAATGAGTACAGAACAAAGTCTTGTGTAAATAATCAAAAGTTCTGTGAAGTAAAACTGTGCTTCCACCACCCAAGGGAGGGGTAGGTACTCTTACCGGATGGTGTGGACACACACGCCAGAGGCAGTGGGTCAAACCAGCGTAGATGGATAATGAAATCCATTAGAACAAACAATTGGCTGATTGTATTTTTAATCAGTTGGGACACTGTATACACTTTACAGCATCAGTCTCCTCCAGCACAACACTTGCTTGCAGACTGTCTCTCACTCTCTCTCTCTCTCTGCTGCACAACACTTCAGTTCCAGGTACAGATAGCACATGATTAGGCCAACACTGACTGAGTCAAGCCCTAACAATTGCCATTTGCAGGCGGGGACCGCAGGTCCCCTTAATGTAGAAAAATAATAGGAAGTCATTGGTGGCTAGCTGACCTATGGTGGACTACTGCTCCCAGTAATCCCTCTTCAGTCCCTGGGAGCCCCCCTAGCTGCAGCTGCCCAACTCCACTGCCCGTGGCATTGCAACCCTTACTGGTTCCACACCCAGCTCTGAGTGTTTCCTCTCAGTCCTCTCTGGCATGCCTCTCCAGCCCTCCTGATAGCACATGTCACTCACCAGCTCTCCTGGCTGCACACACCGATGGTTCCCTCCTGAAGACTTGCCCGGCAGTACTAGCTCCTGCTGTCCTCTCTCTGACTCCTCTCTGTGCCTCCTGTTCAGATCCTTTGTGCGTTCTTGAAGGAATCCATCCTGCACCCGAGTTCCAGGCCCAAGGTCACCCAGAATGGGGAGTTCCCTCAAAAGCCCCGACAGCCTAGCACTCCATCCTCAGTTCTTCCACCTGACAACTCCCCTCCCAGCTGGGCTGACCCCAGGTATTTCAAGGAGGCCTGCCCCCTGCCAATCCTAGTTGGGGATTGGTCAGGGCTCCCTGAGACACCCCAGACAGCTCCATCTCTATTCCCCGCCTTTCTTCTAGAATCCTCTAGAAGGAAAAGAGAGGTGCCAGTGGAGTGATGCTGTCTGTGAGTCACCAGCCTACTCTGAGCCACTCTCAGCCCACACAGATGAAAACAAACAGGCCTAACTTTCAGGCTTTCAGGCTAGGTCTGCCTAAATTTACCTGCACTCACCAAAAATCTCACTTCTAGCACCTACCTAAGTAGAGTATAAATATTCAGACTACTCTGTATTGTAGGTGATAGAATTATTCTGTGATTATCCTTACAGTGTGTACCAATACCTATTTATATATCCTTTTTAATATAAACAATAAAAAAGTTATTGCTTCAAAAAGTGCGACAGCACTGAAAGCTGAAAATTGGCCTGGGCAGGAAAGGATTGAAAGTGCCTGGTAATTAAGTGATCAATGAGCTCTACATTGACCCTTTGTGCCTGCATGTTCAAATTTGTGTGAATGAGCTGGCACATTGAAATCCAAGTGTTATAAACAACTGATGAATTCAAAGACTGAAACATATCTTTAAAAACAAACACACAGATAGATACGCACCATTATATTTACGGTTGACAACAACCTGTAAACATACACTCTATGTGATGCTTATAAGCAAATGATCCAATATGGACAAGAAATATGATAATCCTAAAGGAAAACTGATAAAAATATGCTTTATCCCATACAGAAACATTTGTTAACTTTGCAGCTAAAATGTGCACATCCACATGCACACAACTCCACATCTCCTGGTCCCACATTACGTTTATAGCCAAGTTCTGCTTGCTTTCTTTTCCCCCATAGGAGCTTTGATAAATTACTACCTTAGTGAATTCAGGTAATCAAAACGTCAGATTTCCATTTTACGGTCTATGCCCATGTAATAATTTCACATAAATACTACAGCTGCTGTTTCCAAAAGGAAGACATTTTTAGTGGCACAGAAAGCACAGCAGACATAAAACATACTCCAAAATGTGAAAGCAGTACACAACTCAGAGAAAGGACAGAGAAATAATCATCTTTTTTATCGATAAATGGCCAACAATAGAAGCATTAGAATCGTATTTGTTATCTAATCTTCAGTGTAACTATGTTAACAGGTTTATAAAATGGAAACCAACAATATACTATATATATATATATATATATATATATATATATATACACACAAACCAGTTCAGTTACAAACCAGCTTCAGTAGAAGCTGGTTTGTAACTGAACAATTCAGATATCATGGTGATAAATGAAAATGGCACTCATATTTGCAATGATGAAATGGTTAGTGGGAATCCCTCATTGTTTTTACAGGGGGGTTTAGATTAGATGTCAGCTTTTAACCTTTTAATTAAAAGGTTGGCTTCAGTCATGGAGAAACTGGGAAGTGCAAGAAGTTGGAAATCTCCTGAGTTTTACACAGAGAGATTTGTAGCTGTGTCCATTTATAGTGGACTGTATATAAAGTTTGTAGCTGGACTTATCTTGGATATAGTACTTTATAAGTGCCCTGAAGGAAAAATGTAAGTCCAATTGAAAATCAGGATATTGTCTTATAAAAGTGAGCTGTATAAATTGCTAAGTACAATCAAATACTATATCTGCACCAAATTGTTATGCCCCACGAAAGGTCTGTACTCAAAAATTCCATTACCTAATGCTGATTTACTGCAGAGCTTGAATAGAGCATTCTGGTGGAAGCTCATATTGCTTTATAGGTGTCTACGCTTTTTCTCCCACCCCATTCTTGCTAGGTATTACATGTTTAAGTAGACTGTCCATACCATATTCAGACATTATTGTGCATGGATGGAAGTTAGAAGCATCAAATTAATATATGTTTATATATATAGTACGTGTTTGTTTTCCCTATTTTATTTTTTTTTATGATGAGCTTATGGTATGCAACTTTTTTATGGTATGCTGGGCGTATGATACACAACCATTTCAAATACAAATAGTATCAGCTGAATAAGCATTTGGAAAACCATACAAGACATAAAAACTTGGCTACAACATTATAAGTACAGTTGTGCTCATCTAGTAATATAAACTGCACATAGCCAAGGCTTGAAATGTAGCTTTTTTTTCTTCTTCTATCAATGGTACAGTAAATGAAGCAGCAGAAACTTAGACAAAAACATTCAAAACTCATGTAAACATGAAAACTTATCTATCTTTAAATTTAAAGTGATTGTGAAGTTTTACATTTTATTTCTAAAAAATAACTAACATGTTACCTGCTCTGTGTAATGGTTTTGCACAAAGCAGACCCGATCCTCCTCTTTTCAGGTCCCCCTCTGGTGTTCTTGGATCCTCACTCTCACCAAGTGCCCCCATAGCAAGCCACTTGCTATAGGGGCACTTGTGCCTGCTTGTGCCCGATCCCCACCCCCCACTCCCTCCTCACTGGCTGTGTTGGCAGCAGCGGGAGTTAATGGCTTCTGCTGCTGTGTCTGAGCCAATGAAAAGGGAGAGAGCCATGAGTGCCTCAGCTCCTGTGCACATCGCTGGATCGAGATTGGGCTCAGGTGAATATAATGGGTATCTGGGGGGAAGGGGGCCGGGGTGGGGGAAGCAGCATGCAGAAGTTTTTTTACGTTAGTGCATAGGATGCACTAAGTTAAAAAAATCTGCCTATAGAACCACTTTAACTTATGAACAATTTGGTCCCAGTTTGGTATTGGGCAAACTGCTAGTATGGAAATTTCTTGACCTCTTGAGATTTACCTGTCATGACCCCAGCTTTGAGAGCTACAACATGCTGAGGAGTTAAAGTGCCCATACATGGCTTTATTATATGAACCCGTTCCATGTGTATTACTGGAATAGGTATGGAGATTCCTGAAACAATGACTATTCCCAGAAGGGGTTGTTTTCCCAAAATAATATTTGACCTTATGTTGCATGATAAGTTTAGATCCAAATAGTGCTTGATTGAGTCTTTCTCTTAAAACAAAAGGTAAAATATTTAACTGCCAAAAGCATATCAGGACAATTTAAATTTGACAGAGTAACTGGCATGTGAGTGTTGAAATGAAGAGGCCGTAATTTGCACACATGCATTGACTTTATCTTCCCCATTTTAAGAATGTGACATTTTATGGTTCACAACAGATGTTATACTTTAGGGGATCTAAATGCCACATGACTCTAGTGAATTTTCGCCCATGACATATGAGAACCACGGTTTATCCTTACACGCCATTTTCAACGCATTCCATTCTTCCTGGAAACATACTGTAGCTACTGTTTTATGTACCTTTCTGAACAATATAATTTTTCACGTTCTAGCCCTTTTAAAGGTAAAGGCCTCCATTGCTGAACTCTCCTTCTGAAGATGCTAGATGCCGGTCTATCTCACTGATTCTTTTACTTCAAAAAAATTGAGTTGCTAACCTGAAACAAGTATGCACATAAAGAGGATTTCTGTCTTTAATTTTCTAGATTGTCCCAGGCCAATTAATAAAAGTATTTAAGTCAAAGTGTCACCAAAAACAGAAAACATGCAATTTCCTGTGGGCTAAAGAAAGTGCACTACTTACTGTAAGTGATAGGTGGTCATGGTGAAACATGGGGATTGTATTAGAACATGGTCTATTGTGACACACCTTTTCACGTATACTATATATGTGAAAACCGGGCGATTATCAGGGATTAATTGTAAACATACAGTAAATGTACTTTTGAACTGAACAAGATGACTGCTGCTCTGTTTAAATGGCATGTATTTCTAAATCAATAGGTAAATATGTACCATACCATCTTCTTCACAAATAATCTTTATTATTCAATTTCCTCTAACAAACAAGCACCACACAGTTCATAGTTTTGCATTCTTTCAGCATTAGCTTCCTTTGTAGCTCTGCATTTAGTAACATAACATCACAGAGCCACAAAAGAAGTCGACATTGAAAAACTTCCCTTGCCAGGTGTTGGTCGCAGGTCAACAGACAGCAGATAGCTATGTAAGGTCTAGTATACACTTGCAGTTGGATGACTTTTTCTTCAACCGCTTCTTTCTTGGGGGTGCACATTATCCCCATTGTTGTGTTCAATGGGCAGTACTGCTTTTTGAACACAATCCATTCAACTGTATGGGGGTGCCCTGCAACCGCGTGTAATGCATGCAGTTGCGGCACATTGGTGTGAGGTTTACGAGGTTCAAACAGGTGGTGAAGAGGCAATAAAATACCTCCATACCACTTGTCAAATGCTCTTCTGAGGACTATGCAAGTGTAAATTGAGGTATAACTCCCAGAAGTTGTCACTGACTGTGGGTCCTGCTTAGATTGATGTCTGTATAGGAGATTATCTCCACTCAGGGATACCAGCTTAATATATATAATACTAATATATATTAGTTGCCCAGCAGCTCCCCAGCCCTACCGTCCAGTTCTCCCCTGTTAACTTCATAGACAGGCATCTCCAAATGCACATGAACACAAACTTTTTTTCTATTTTTATGACTTGAGTCCCCGGCGCCATTTCAAAATGGTGCAGTCATAGCGGCTATTAATCCCCGAGCCACCTTAGTGCCCGGTCTCATTGGTTCTCATAGAGCAAGAACTGTCCACTTTGAATGATAGCTGTGCCTGTAGAAGATGGCTGTGAGATAACTACTTCTGCATAAGTGACATCTAATCACTTCCTTTGCCCATTTCCTCTTTTCATCATGGTTCTGTCCAGTTTCTCCCTGCAGCAGTGGATCACTATAGTATTATAAGTGATCTTCTATTACAAAGCTGTATTTTTGTTATTTTTTGATTGTTTGTTATAGCTTCTTCTTTGTAATTTTATTCTATTTTATTCTATTTTCTGTTTGCTTATATTACTTTGTAATTTCTTGGAAAATAATAAAAATTACAATATAAAAAAACTAAATAAATGTGGAATATGCACATATAGAATGTATATGTAGAATATGTAATATATAGAGTGTATAGAATGCAGAGGAAAAGATTTTATATTGTGCAACATAGAGCATGGGGTGCAGTGTTTAGACGTATGCAACATAAATCATAGTGCATAGTGTGTAGTGTTGGATGGACCCCAAGCCATTTACATTTTTGTTTATGGTAAGTCCCCCTTGAATTTTATACCAGACTCTAATCAAGGATAAGATTTTGGCGTGTATTTTAAGGAGTCAATGTGGCATTGTCAAATTTAGGTCCAGTGTGGCTCATCGATCTCGGCAGGTCCATGATGCTGTACTGTGGATTATTCCCCTCCAGCTTTGTTTGTTTAAGTGCAAGTTTGGATTTTGTATGGTAAATAAATATTTGCATTTTTAATGAAAAAAACCCCCAAAAAACCCAAAACTGTACTGACCAATCCAATGACCAGATCAAGATTCTCCCATGAAAAAAAAAAAAGGAAAAGGAAAATAGTAAAAAATGTAAAAACGTGTGTGTATATATGTGTATGTACTGTATTTATTGGCGTATAACACTCACTTTTTCACCATGAAAATCGGGTGCAAATAGCGCGTGCGTGTTATACGCCAATACTTCAATTTCAGCTGCCTCGGAGGCAAGGGGGGGGGGGGGGGGCGTCAGATTACATACAGTGAGAATCTCCTGTTTACTTGGCGGCCTCTGTAATAGGAAGTCAATAGATGGCAATGGCGAGGCTGCTACATTTATGGCAATGGCGAGGCTGCTGCATTGATGGCAATGGTGAGGCTGTATTGATGTGGACTAATAAGGCTGCATTGATGGCACTTGTGAGGCTGCAGGTGGGCATTAATCAGGCTGCATTGATGGCAATGGTGAGGCTGCAGATGGGCACTGACCCTTATTTTGCTTCAAAGTTCCTTATTTAAAATTTAATTTTTTTCCTGAAACTTCCCTCTTAAAATGAATGTGCGTGTTATACGCCTGTGCGTGTTATATGCCGATAAATACGGTATATATATATATATATATATATATATATATATATATATATATATATATATATACAGGGGGTCCCCTAGTTACTAACTAGTTACAAACATCCGATTTACACACGACTCCTACTTACAAACAGGAAGTGAGAGGAAATCTACCCCTAGGAAGGGAAATTCTCTCTTGTAAGAGCTATTATGGGGAAAAGGTACCTCCACTGCTTTATCACCAAGGCTTTCCACAACGACCCAAAATTTTCAACCTTAGGTTCCATTCTGCAATGTGACGTTAGCAATGAGAAACTCACACAATATCAGTGAACCACTCAGAAAAGTTCACCAAAATAAGTAATGGAACACAATGAAGAACATGAATAAACACAAATTCTAACTGACAATTGTTATCACTTAAAATGGAAGTCCACCTAAAAAAAAAAATATTAAAAGCCAGCAGCTACAAATACTGCAGCTGCTGACTTTTAATAAATGGACACTTACCTTTCCCAGGGTCCAGTGATGTCGGCAGCCGACGCCGATCACTCGCTGAACTCTCGGCAGCTGCCACCGCCATCCTAGGTGAGGGAATCAGGAAGAGAAGTGTTGCGGCTTCACTTCCCGGTTCCCTACTGCGCATGTGCAAGTTGCGCTGCACGTCGTAACTGGTCCCAGCTATTTCCTGGAACCTGTGTGTGTTTCCCAGGAGACAGCATGGAGGGACGGGAAGAGGCGTAGACTCCCGTGGGAGTCTATGCCAGGAAGTGGGTGCAAATACTTGTCTTAGACAGATATCTGCACCCCCCTACCCCCTAAAAGGTGCCAAATGTGACACCGGAGGGGGGGAGGGTTCCGAAAAGTAGAAGTTCCATTTTTGTGTGGAACTCCGCTTTAATGCACATATATAGAACTTATAACCTTATAATCGCATTAATGAGTATATGTGAACAGGTGCACAGAGGGATAAGTACTCAATATCTTCAAAACATATATTAAATACTTTCCCACCGCGGCCTCAACACACAGACCAAAATGCAGTATATGTTCCTTACATTCAAGAACACAGTGTAAAGTCTAGCATATACTCAATGGCTCCCCCTAGGCTATATTTCAGTGTTCAACTTATAAGTAGAGCAGCAATGCTTGGTAAAAGAGGAAGATGATGAAGTTCTTTCAACTCCGGATATCTTCAGCTAGCCTGATGTTTAAACTACAGTATTTGTAATCCACAAAGACAAAGGAAAAGAAATGACTGTAGAACAAAAGATATACTGATGACTGCTTAACTGAAGAAATATCACCACTTGTAGATTCCTCCTTACATGTGAGTGCAATACAGTACTGACCTTACAGCACAGGGGAGAAAGACGAGGCCCCAAAGTCCAGCTGTATGATGCCTGTGAAGAAGTAGACAGTCAGGGATCCTCCTTGTTCAAAGCCTGCAGCACCAAATGACCCAATGAGTCCTGCTCTTGATCTCTCTTTAAATCTCTCTTTGTCAGTTGGGGTAGGCCCTCTCCTCTCACCTCTGTCAATCCACAGTAGCGTCTTGGTATCCCAGATGGGTGAACCCCAATGTATTCAGCAGCCATTCCTCCTTTCAACTTTTGGTCCAGGCCCTGACACAAGGCTCGCACTCCTTCTTCAGTTACATAAGTCCATCCCTCTGGGTCTTCCTCCTTCCTATGCGGCCTGCGGGACAAAGCATCCACATCTGGGTTCCCAACTCCAGGTCTATACCTTAAACTAAACCGGAACCCTGCTAAAGCTGCTAACCACCTGTGTCCTGTAGCATCCAGTTTTGCCGAGGTTAAGATGTAAGTTAAGGGATTGTTGTCAGTCTTGACGTTCCATACAAATAGTTTCTCAGCTTATCCACTACAGTCCACTTGAGTGCCAAAAATTCCAGTTTGTGGACGGGATAATTCTTCTCTGATGGGGTAAGGCTCCTACTCACATAGGCCACCAGTCTCAATCCTCCATTTTGTTCCTGATACAGTACTCCTCCCAATCCTTCTCTACTAACGTCCAGATGCAACTCATAGGGCAAGCCAGGGTCAGCGTAAGCTAAAACTGGGGCCTCTGTGAGATTCTTCTTCAACTGCTAAAATGCTTTTTCACATGGAGAGGTCCATTGGCTTTGGACGGGCTCTCCTTTCTTGCGAGCAGCACTCTTCTTGGGTCTGACTCCATCTTCTCCTTCTCCCATGACCACTTGCAATAGCTCATTAAGGGGCCGAGCAATCTTAGTGAAATTGGCCACAAATCGTCGTAATAGGAGCAGAATCCCAGGAAAGATCTCAACTCTGGTACAGTTCTCAGTCTGGGCCAGGTGGTGACAGCCTCCAGCTTTTGTGGATCTGTGGTGACTCCTCCTGCAGAGACAACATGGCCCAAGTAGGTGACCGAGGTTCTGTAGAACTGGCATTTTTCCAATTATAACTTCAATACCTCCTCGTCCAGGCAGGAGAATACCTTTTCTACTCGAGTTTCGTGCTCTTCCTGTGTCTTCCCAAACACAATGATGTCATCCAAATACACTAGTATGTCTACGAGATTCATGTCTCCTACTGTCCTTTCCATCAAACATTAAAAGGTTACAGGAGCCCCCGAAAAGCCCTGAGGCATCTGACTGAACTCGTAGAATTCATAGGGCATATGAATGCTGTCTTTTTCTGATCTTCCGGGTGCATGGAAATCTGATAATACCTGCTTTACAAGTCAAGCACACTAAACCACTTAGCTGCAGTAGGGCACTGCAAAGCATCTTCGATACGGGGTGTGGTGTACTGGTCAGGGATGGTGCACCGATTCAGGGTCCAGTAGTCGATACACATGCGTAACGACCCATCTTTCTTCCTTACGACCACGATGGGGGATGCATAGGGACTCCGAGATTCCTGAATGACTCTTGACCTTTTCAACTCTGCCAGCTGCTCTCTTAAGTCTTCCAGGTCACTGAGAGGTATTCTTCTGGCCCATTCTTGGAAGGGTTTGCCTTCCTGAAGCCGAATTCTATGTTGGGCACTTCTTGCACATCCCACATCAAAATCGTCTTTGGAAAACAGCTTTTCCCATCTCATTAGTTGAAACTTTACCCTTTTCTACCAGGCAGGGGGCAAGACCTCTGCAATCTCCATCTGTAACTGTTGGCCTTTCTTCAAATCCTTGGCTTCTTCAGGGAGTACAGGGGTGGCGGCACTCTCTTGCCCCACCAGCATATGGGCTGCCAATGTAATAGGCTGATCAGTCACATTCTTCAAGTGGATGGGCACTTTCCTTCCTGTTCTGGACAGGTCTTTGGTAGGAACCAGCTCAGGAACCATTTCTAGCCCAGCCACCCTGGCTTGCTTATCTGTCTCCAGCACCACAAAAGGGCCCGGTTGGTCCCAAGTCAACTTGATAGTGGCCTTCACATGAGCAACTTCCCCTGGCTGTAGTACCCTCTCTTTGGTCTCCAACTTCCACAACCACCCCACTCCTCCTTCAGGGTCCTTCTTCTCTCTTGCCACTCGCCGACAAGCTTTCAGTAACTGTGGGTGAATTTTGTTCTTGGTGGATCCATCTTCGCTCAGTACTGATGATAACAGTCTCCTCACTAAGTCGGTATTGGTTCCCACCAATATGGAATTCCACCCGGCCCCAGGTGGTCTGGGACACACGACAGCCAAGGTATCGAAAGCCTCCTCTTGATGTAGCCATCATATGGGCATCTAGCAGTTCCAATTCCCCAGATCTTGAGTTCTTCCAGCTTGCGTAAGGGAATGTGGCTCAGGTGTTTGTCATAGAAATCCCGGTATAATAACTTGACCTGGGTCCCTGTGTCTAGTAAAGCTTTGGTATAGTAGCCGTCTGTTTTCACAGGCACAATCGGGGACGGCCCCACTAACTTTTCTGGGAAATTAGCAGTAGTATCCGGGGTGTGGTTAAGATTACAGTTCCTTTCCTTTAATGCACTCCGTGGGGACCTAACAGAGACCCTAGGTGGTGTCGCCAGGCCACTTTTGTTTGGGCCAGACTGACAAACTTTCTTAGGGGTGTTCTGATAGGACCTGACTGTGGCCGTAGGTGACAGTAAAGCATTGACCCTCTGCACCTGGCTCCCTAACCCTGGTGCTGGGTTACTTGACTGTGGGGATGACCAGAGTGCTCGGGCCACTCTTTCCTTCTGCGGCCTCGTTCTGGACCTTCTCTTCCTTTGTTTCCTCATCTGAGTTCTCAGTTGGCTTCCTCACTGAGACTCTCTGGAGTTTCCCGCTGGCTTGTCTTTCAGCAATTTCTGTAATAGCTTCACCAACTCCTCCAACAGTTCAGCATTCACTTCCCTTTGTGGACACTGGGCTTTGAAGTGTCTTGGATCACCTACCACACTTGTAGCACTTCCGAATGCCCGTCCGCTCAGCCTGAGCTTTGGCCTGGGCTTCCATTGCATGTAACAAAACTTGTTGTACCTGTTCTTGAACTTGAGCTCCACTTTCTGATGACTTGACGGGAGTAACTTTTGGGGCGGATTGCACTACAGAGGTCTTAGTGCGCTCCCCCCACTCAGACTCTTCATCACCTGAAATGATTGTGCAACTATCTTCTCACTCTTCTGGGGTGTTTTTACTGCGAGTCAAGCCTCCTGATTCTTTTCATCCAGGAGAGCCTCCTCTTCTCTCGCCAACCCCATCAGCTCGGGGTAAGAAGGAGCCTCTTGGGTACCCTTCAAGAGCAATCGGAGCACAATAGGGTGGTTTGGCCTGGCTCCTTGTAGGATCCAATCCAATCGGACTCTATCCGCCTCCCGGGGGTCGATACCTTTTTTAAGATGATCTGATGCAGGATTTGATCCACCCAGGCATTATATTCAGACAACTTCTCTCCCCTCCACTGGTGGGTATGCTCAAACTTGTACATCAGATCAGGTAGCTTCTCTACCCTTCCATTAACCACGTAGAAAGCCTCAATATAGTCCATGGCCTCACAATCTGGTTTCCCCTTCTTTAAGCTTCTGATGACATCCGCTGCTGGACTGTGGAGACTCTCGCTAATGCGCTGTCATCCCACTGTTCCAGACACATTCCACTCCTCTATGGCTTGCATAGACTGATCCATCCAGCTATCACATTCTTCTTCCCCATCTGGTCTGGGGACACGGCCTGAGAAGGTCGGTAACTTCCAATATCCCTGATTGTTTTGACTCTGTATCAGGCTGTCAACTAGACGACTCATGTCTAGATAGAATGAGGCAGGAGGCATCCCCACCGCTGGGCTTCCTGCTGCTGCACTGGTTGCATTTAGACTACTGGCAGTTGGACTGCCTGCAACAGGGCTCCCTGGTGGTGACCCAGGGGACTTCTCACCAATCTCCACCGGCAACTGTACTGGGATCACATGGCCATCCAGGCCTTTGGCTAGGCTCACAACCTTCCTCTGGAACTCCACCGGAATACTCTCTTTCCATTCTAGAAGGACATAGGTACAATCTTCCTCCAAGTCATGTTTTAGGTCCAAGAGGTAGGACCCCTGTTCTGGGGCAGCCTTTCTCATCAACTGCCATACCTCTCTATCAAACCACCGGACACCTGGTAGCCTCAGAACCGTAGTTTGTTCCAACCGACTCCCATACTCCTGGCTCCACTTGGTGGCAGTGGCTGAGTCCATGACTTCTTCCACCCTGGACAGATCAACTGATCTGCTCGGGTATCCCAGATAGGATATCTCGGTGGAACCTCCAAATGTAGCGGTGCCCAGAACTTATAACCTTATGATCACTTTAAAGAGTATATGTGAACAGGTGCACAGAGGGATAAGTACTCAATATCTTCAAAACATATATTAAATACCTTCCCACTGCGGCCTCAACACACAGCCCAAAATGCAGTGTATATTCCTTACATTGAAGAACACAATGTAAAGTCTAGCATATACTCAATGGCTCCCCCTATGTTATGTTTCAGAGTTCAACTTATAAGTAGAGCAGCAATGCTTGGTAAAAGAGGAAGATGATGAAAGTTCTTTCAACTCCAGATATCTTCAGCTAGCCTGATGTTTAAACTGCAGTATTTGTAATCCACAAGAACAAAGGAAAAGACATGACTGTAGAACAAAAGATATGCTGATGACTGCTTAACTGAAGAAATATCACCACTTTTAGATTCATCCTTACATGTGAGTGCAATACAGTGCTGATCTTACAGCACAGGGGAGAAAGACAAGGCTCCAAAGTCCAGCTGTATGATGCCTGTGAAGAAGTAGATTCACCTCTGTGTAACTACAAGTCTCACCAGCAGTCTGTAAAATGTACTCTCTACTGGAATGAGCAGGTGCCCTCTCACCACAATGGACTCTTATGTAATACATATTTCAGATTTATATCACAGTTGTTGGATGATCTGGATTACATTTTTGTTCACTTTGAAAGTACCAAATGCTCATGTAAGTAAATGTAACTGTAGTGTGATTTTGTGCCCTCCTCAGCCTAATTTAATGTTGTCCTACTGTTATGCTTACAATTTATACAAACTATATTTTTCTGTTTTGTGCGTCAAAGTGTAACATCAAAAGGGAAATGAAGCACACTTAAAAGAAAAACCCATATACTCACTTTGAGCTTTACTATTCTGCTATGTTACATACAAGTCACACTAATGTAATATCATTTTATTCTGCAGATTTTATTCATTATATTTTTGCAAGAAATATGTTGGGTGTGCAAATTATGCAAACATTGCGCTGGGGAAAATTACAGGAAAAAGCGTGTTCTTCTAATTTTTACCTATATATTCCCAATTAAAGCAAAGACAATAGAAAATATGTGCATCCAAATCTGCTACCAACGTAATGCCTTATTCTCTCAAAAAATGTATATAATGCATTAGACTACAAATGCTAATAGATATAATGTGGGAAACCGAGACATCGGCAAAAACACACAAACAAAAACGTTCTGAGACTCAATGAATTTTAGCACGCAAAAGGCTTGGAGACTCGAGTGGTTTTTAGTCCACCTATGATTTGAAGACAACTAACTTCAGGATGAAGTGAAATCCATGTGTGGAATTGTGGCAAAGACATCCAAATTCTCCCTCCTCGGCCAAACTCCAGAGCCCTATAAAACTCCAACTGTCTAGAAGCTTTAAAAACTGCCTGTAAAGTCCTGACTAGGGATGAGCCGAACACCCCCCGGTTCGGTTCGCACCAGAACCCGCGAACGGACCGAAAGTTCGCACGAACGTTAGAACCCCATTGACGTCTATGGGACTCGAACGTTCGAAATCAAAAGTGCTCATTTTAAAGGCTAATTTGCATGGTATTGTCCTAAAAAGGGTTTGGGGACCCGGGTCCTACCCCAGGGGACATGTATCAATGCAAAAAAAACTTTTAAAAACGGCCGTTTTTTCGGGAGCAGTGATTTTAATGATGCTTAAAGTAAAAAAAAAAAAGTGAAATATTCCTTTAAATATCGTACCTGGGGGGTGTCTATAGTATGCCTGTAAAGTGACGCAGGTTTCCCATGTTTAGAACAGTCCCTGCACCAAATGTCATTTTTAAAGGAAAAAATCTCATTTAAAACTGCTTGCGGGTTTAATGTCATGTCGGGTCATGGCAATATGGATGAAAATCAGTGAGACAAACGGCATGGGTACCCCCCAGTCCATTACCAGGCCCTTTGGGTCTTGTATGGATATTAAGGGGAACCCCGCACCCAAATTAAAATAAGGAAAGGTGTGGGGCCACCAGGCCCTATATACTCTGAACAGCAGTATACAGGCGGTGCAAACAAGACAGGGACTGTAGGTTTGTTGTTAAGTAGAATCTGTTTGTAATTTTGAACATTTTTAACGTGTTTAGCTCCAGCCAAAAAATCTTTTCTAAGCTTTTTGGAAAACATAGGGAAGGGTTATCACCCCTGTGACATTTGTTTTGCTGTCTTTCCTCCTCTTCAGAAGATTTCACCTCACTTTTTTGTCCCAATGAAAAATGTTTTTTGAAAATTTGGGTTTTTTTGTGGAACAAGGATTGGAAAGCATCAGTGGAAAGGAGAAATTGTTTTCCCATATTAACTCTTACAGGAGAGAATTTCCCTTCCTAGGGGTAGATTTCATCTCACTTCCTGTTGTCTCCTTCCGTTTGCAAGTAGGAGTCGTTTGTAAGTTAGATGTTTGAAAGTAGGGTCCTGCCCTATATACTCAGCAGAAATTTGGGCCTTAGGTGTTGCTGTGGCCACAACACTGTAAGCCCTCACAGGGCCCTGCTGTGAAATATTAGATCAAGAATTGTAATTACATGCCCCTGTTGAACAGGAGCTGAAAAATTAGGCCTTAGGCACTGGTGCTGGTGCCACAACACTGCAACCCCTCACAGACACTCTAGTTGGAACGCAGGAACGAGCCCTGCTGCAAATTATTGCTTCAAAAATTGTAATTACACACCCCTGTTAGACAGGGGCAGAAAAATTGGGCCTTAGGCACTGGTGCTGGTGCCACAACACTGCAACCCCTCACAGACACTCTAGTTGGAACGCAGGAACGAGCCCTGCTGCAAAGTATTGCATCAAAAATTGTAATTACACGCCCCTGTTAGACAGGGGCAGAAAAATTGGGCCCTAGGCACTGGTGCTGGTGCCACAACACTGCAACCCCTCACAGACACTCTAGTTGGAATGCAGGAACGAGCCCTGCTGCAAAGTATTACATCAAAAATTGTAATTACACGCCCCTGTTAAACAGGGGCTGAAAAATTGTGCCTTAGGCACTGGTGGTGGCGCCCAGAACCAAAAATGTTCTTACAAGCTATCAGCGTGATGATTGAGGAGGAAGAGGATAATTACTCAGGGATAGTCACTCAGCATCAGCATAGGCAGTCTTTGAAGGGATCTGAGATTTCAAAAAAAATTATTCGGTTACATCAGCATCAGGTGCTTGGTAGCTGGTGGTGATCCAAGACTCATTCATTTTTATGAAGGTCAGCCGATCGACCGAGTCGGTGGACAGACGCACCCTGTGATCGGTTACCACGCCTCCAGCAGCACTGAATGTGCGTTCCGAAAGAACGCTGGATGCAGGACAGGCCAGTAGCTCAATTGCATACTGTGCAAGCTCTGGCCAGTGATCCATCCTCAAGACCCAGTAACCCAGAGGATTTTCGGTGGGAAAGGTGTCCAAGTCTGATCTTGCCCCTAGGTATTCCTGCACCATGTAAAACAGACGCTGGCGATGGTTGCTGGAACCGATCATACCTTGGGGCTGCGGACCAAAAAATTGTCTGAACGCATCGGTCAGACGGCCACCTTCTCCACCGCTCCTTCTTTGACTGACCGAAGCCTCAGCAACACGTTGTCCAGAAACAGGAGTTTGTAACCTCCCAGTCTCTGGGAACGCGTTGCACAGACCTTTCTGCAAGGCCTCCCGAAGATGTTTCATCCTCTGCTCCCTCTGCGATGGCAAGATAAGGTCCGCAACCTTACCCTTGTAACGTGGATCAAGGAGGGTTGCCAGCCAGTATTGGTCCTTCTCCTTGATACCACGAATACGAGGATCCTTACGCAGGCTTTGCAGGATCAGGGAGGCCATGCAGCGTAGGTTTGCTGAGGCATTTGGTCCGGAGTCCTCTGGGTCACTAAGAACGACATGGTCCGCAGCCACCTCCTCCCAGCCACGTACAAGTCCATGTGTTTCTTGGGACTGATCCCTTAAAGACTGCTGCTGATGCTGAGTGCCAGGCTCCACCTCCATACTGACACAATCTTCCTCCTCCTCCTCTTCCTCCTCGTCCTCTTCCTGTGTGATCGGCGGGCACGCAGGAACACTGTCTGGATAAAGGGGGCCTTGAGAGCTAAGGAAGTCCTCCTCTTCCTGCCTCTGTTCTGCCTCAAGTGCCCTGTCCATTATTCCACGCAGCGTGTGCTCCAACAGGTGGACAAGGGGGACAGTGTCACTGATGCATGCACTGTCACTGCTCACCATCCTCGTGGCCTCCTCGAATGGTGACAGGACAGTGCATGCATCCCTGATCATGGCCCACTGGCGTGGGGAAAAAAAACCAAGCTCCCCTGACCCTGTCCTGGTGCCATAGTCGCACAGGTACTCATTGATGGCCCTCTGCTGCGTGTGCAGCCGCTGCAGCATGGCCAACGTTGAGTTCCACCTGGTGGGCATGTCACAGATTAGGCGGTTCTTGGGCAGGTTAAACTCCTTTTGGAGGTCCGTCAGCCGAGCACTGGCATTATATGACCGGCGGAAATGCACACAGACTTTCCTGGCCTGCCTCAGGACATCCTGTAAGCCCGGGTACCTGCCCAAGAACCGCTGCACCACCAAGTTAAGGACGTGAGCCAAACAGGGCACATGGGTCATTTGTCCCTGTCGGAGGGCAGAGAGGAGGTTGGTGCCATTGTCGCAAACCACCATTCCTGCTTTAAGTTGGCGTGGCGTCAACCACCTCTGAACCTGCCCCTGCAGAGCTGACAGAACCTCTGCCCCAGTGTGGCTCCTGTCCCCCAAGCACACCAGCTCAAGCACCGCATGGCATCTTTTGGCCTGCGTACTTGCGTAGCCCCTTGAACGCCTACGGAGCACCGCTGGTTCCGAGGAAGAGGCCATGGAGGAAGAAGAAGAGGAGGGGGTGGAGGAGAGAGGTGTGTCACAATCAGCATTTTGGAGGCGTGGTGGCGGAACAACCTCCAACACTACTGCACCTTGTCCTGCATCCTTCCCAGCTGCCAGCAGAGTCACCCAATGCGCCGTGAAACTTAGGTAACGTCCCTGTCCATGCCTGCTGGACCATGAGTCAGCGGTAATATGCACCTTACCGCTGACCGCCCTGTCCAGCGAGGCATGGACATTGCCTTCCACATGCCGGTAGAGAGCCGGAATCGCCTTCCGTGAGAAAAAGTGGCGTTTGGGTACCTGCCACTGAGGAACCGCACATTCCACAAACTCACGGAAGGGGGCAGAGTCTACCAACTGAAAAGGCAGCAGTTGAAGTGCTAGCAATTTTGCCAAGCTAGCATTCAACCGCTGGGCATGTGGATGGCTGGGAGCAAACTTCTTTCGGCGGTGCAGCAGCTGGGGCAGGGAAATTTGCCTGGTACAATCTGACGTCGGTGTACCAAAAGCAGATTGCCCACAAGTACTTGGCTGTGACACACCTAATTCTACACCTTCATTCCTCTCACTGCAGGTCTCAGAGAGGACTGAAGGTCTAGTGGGGTTGGAAATCTCAGCTGATGAGGAGCAAGGAGAGATCCTCTTTGTTCTTTGGTGTGGGTCTTTTAGATACGCTTGCCAACGAACTGCATGGCAGGTCAACATATGTCTGGTCAAGCATGTGGTACCCAAGCGGGAGATGTTTTGGCCACGCGAGATACGCTTGAGACATATGTTGCAAATAGCAGCGGTGCGATCTGATGCACTCGTCTCAAAAAAGGCCCACACCAAAGAACTTTTTGAATAACGCGCAGAGACTGCAGCGCCCTGCACATGTGGAGCTTTGGGGTGTGATGCAGTCAATGTGCTGCCCTTAGGCTGGCCCCTGGAGGGCATCCTGCCTCGTTGGTGATGTGCTGCCGCCTCCTCCTCCTCCTCCTCCTCCTCCTCTCTCCTATCAGGCACCCACGTTGAGTCAGTGACCTCATCATCCCCTCCCTCCTCATCACTGGAGCAAACCTGGCAGTATGCTGCAGCAGGGGGAGCATGACTGCCAGATTGCTGTCCTTCTTGGGCACCCCCTCTGTCCGCGCTCATGTTACTGCCTTCATCGAGCTCAGTATCGTCATCAGAGCCTTCCAAACGCTGGGCATCCTCCTGGAGCATGTACCCAACACTGTGGTCAAACAGTTCGAGGGAATCCTCATGAGGACATGGTGGAGCTAGGGAAGGAGTCACTGATGACATTGAGCTGAGGGAAGAGGCCGCTGCTTTGCCAGACAAAGCACCCTGGGCATGGGTGAGAGAGGATGAGGAGGATGAGGACGGCTTGGTCATCCACTCGACCAAGTCTTCCGCATGTTGCGGCTCAACACGGCCAGCTGCCGAAAAAAAGGCCAAGCGTGTCCCATGGCCACGTGCTGATGAGGATGCACCGTCTCCACGACCAGCACTAGACACAGAGCCTGCTTGCCCTCTCTTATTGGCTTGTGACTGTCTGCCTCTCCTTCTTGGCCTTCCAGACATACTAATGGCCTGTAGCTGCACTAAGCTGGGATAGAACACCTGTAATTTTCTTCAAGTAGCTTTATATACTGTAACCAGACAAGCCTGCCTGTCAGTAGGAAGATAACAGGAACGGATCTAGCTGAACACTGTGAGCAGGACGCACTGTACTAAATGTAAATAGTCTAGCTGCCTGACCGTGGTACTAATAGGATCAAATAGAACACCTGTAATTTTCTTCAGGTAGCTTTATATACTGTAACCAGACAAGCCTGCCTGTCAGTAGGAAGATAACAGGAACGGATCTAGCTGTACACTGTGAGCAGGACGCACTGTACTAAATGTAAATAGTCTAGCTGCCTGACCGTGGTACTAATAGGATCAAATAGAACACCTGTAATTTTCTTCAGGTAGCTTTATATACTGTAACCAGACAAGCCTGCCTGTCAGTAGGAAGATAACAGGAACGGATCTAGCTGAACACTGTGAGCAGGACGCACTGTACTAAATGTAAATAGTCTAGCTGCCTGACCGTGGTACTAATAGGATCAAATAGAACACCTGTAATTTTCTTCAGGTAGCTTTATATACTGTAACCAGACAAGCCTGCCTGTCAGTAGGAAGATAACAGGAACGGATCTAGCTGTACACTGTGAGCAGGACGCACTGTACTAAATGTAAATAGTCTAGCTGCCTGACCGTGGTACTAATAGGATCAAATAGAACACCTGTAATTTTCTTCAGGTAGCTTTATATACTGTAACCAGACAAGCCTGCCTGTCAGTAGGAAGATAACAGGAACGGATCTAGCTGAACACTGTGAGCAGGACGCACTGTACTAAATGTAAATAGTCTAGCTGCCTGACCGTGGTACTAATAGGATCAAATAGAACACCTGTAATTTTCTTCAGGTAGCTTTATATACTGTAACCAGACAAGCCTGCCTGTCAGTAGGAATTTAACAGGAACGGATCTAGCTGAACACTGTGAGCAGGACGCACTGCACTAAATGTAAATAGTCTAGAAGATAACAGGAACGGATCTAGCTGAACACTGTGAGCAGGACGCACTGCACTAAATGTAAATAGTCTAGAAGATAACAGGAACGGATCTAGCTGAACACTGTGAGCAGGACGCACTGCACTAAATGTAAATAGTCTAGAAGATAACAGGAACGGATCTAGCTGAACACTGTGAGCAGGACGCACTGCACTAAATGTAAATAGTCTAGAAGATAACAGGAACGGATCTAGCTGAACACTGTGAGCAGGACGCACTGCACTAAATGTAAATAGCAGGAACGGATCTAGCTGAACACTGTGAGCAGGACGCACTGCACTAAATGTAAATAGCAGGAACGGATCTAGCTGAACACTGTGAGCAGGACGCACTGCACTAAATGTAAATAGCAGGAACGGATCTAGCTGAACACTGTGAGCAGGACGCACTGCACTAAATGTAAATTGCAGGAACGGATCTAGCTGAACACTGTGAGCAGGACGCACTGCACTAAATGTAAATAGTCTAGAAGATAACAGGAACGGATCTAGCTGAACACTGTGAGCAGGACGCACTGCACTAAATGTAAATAGCAGGAACGGATCTAGCTGAACACTGTGAGCAGGACGCACTGCATTAAATGTAAATAGTCTAGATAGAAGATAACAGGAACGGATCTAGCTAAACTGAATACAGTGTATATATATATATGCAACACCTGGGATGCATATATATACACAATACACTGTAAGTGCAGCTAACTGACTGACTGTTCTGCCTAATCTATCTAACTCAAATCAAATGACACTGTCTCTCTCTCTCTCTATCTCTCAGCACACCGGAACACACACTACACAGGGCCGCCGTGCAGGCGGCCTTATATAGTGTGGGGTGTGTACTAAATCCCCTGAGCCATAATTGGCCAAAGCCACCCTGGCTTTGGCCAATTACAGCTCTCTCTACTGACGGCGCTGTGATTGGCCAAGCATGCGGGTCATAGTGCATGCTTGGCCAATCATCAGCCAGCAATGCACTGCGATGCCGCAGTGAATTATGGGCCGTGACGGGCCACACGAATTTAGCGCGAACGGCCCATAACGTTCGCAATTCGGCGAACGATCGAACAGCCGATGTTCGAGTCGAACATGGGTTCGACTCGAACACGAAGCTCATCCCTAGTCCTGACTTAATTTGACTTTTCCTTGCCCTGGGTCAGTGATTCAAAACATTAAGGCAACAACCAGATAACTAACATTTCAAATGTAGATCAACAATGGCAACCTACTTGATTCTTTCAGTACAGGTGTATTTTAAGATATAGTAGAAAAAATAAAAACCTGCAAGTTTGAGATAGGATCAGCCTCTGTTTTTGAAACAGGTAAAAACTAGAGCAAACTAAGACCATTGATGTTGCTGTACCTTTTACCAGTGATCATGTTTTAAGATGAGATATGGATTTTATGCCACTGGAGGCCTTCTCTTCTGGAAGTTGTAAATTGAACTGGAATCACCAGGCAGCACTTGATATGTAACCAATACCAAATTTAACAGCATGGGCGGCATCTGTCTTTACTGATTTCTTCACTCTTCATTACCATCTTGTCAGTTTCCTTAGTCAGACAAAAGAAAGGACATGCAAAGTACAAATTCAAGTCTTTTGTAGACATTAGTATTATATAAAAATTAATAAAACTACGGTGGTGTCAATTTTGGTGTCAATTCTGAAAACATACTAAAGAAATGCTTAATAAGTAAATAAGTTAAACTATGCTGTTTTAACTAAAAAATACTACAGTGACTAAAATAAAAAGTGGATCTCACATTAATAAAATCATAAATTCAATCATATAGCTAAAGCCATCTAGCCAAACTTGAATGTTAGTTTTAGATATATTTATATCCCTTGGGGATCATCCCCATGAGATGCTATTGTGAAGTGAAAGGAAATCTCAACAAATTCTCTTCTTAGACATCTGTTTGCACCAAAACTCCCGAACAGGGAAAAAGTTTGACCCAGAGCCTCAAACTCTATTAAAGTCTATGGGACCTGAACATGAAAAATCAAAAGTCCCCATTTTGAAGGTTTGTATGCAAGTTATTGGCAAATTTGTTTTTAAAAAGATCGTTTTTACAGGAGCAGTGATTTTAACGATGCTTAAAGTGAAACATTAAAAAATGAAAAATTCCTTTAATTATAGTGCCCGGGGGGGGGGGGGATGTGCACAAGAGACTCAGCTGTCCCAGGACTCCCTCTCCTCTTTGGCTGAGATCACAGCCAGTGAGCCAATGAGGAGGGAGCGGGGGGAGTGGGACAGGGACTTATGGACGCATAGAGCAGCGGCTTGGGAGTGAGCACTCAGAGATGCACCAGGGAAAGTGTCTTTCTCTGGGGGCACTGCTCAAGGGGGAAGAGCCAGAAGCACCAGTGAGAGACCCGAAAAGAAGAGGCTCAAGGGTGCTCTGTGCAAAAGCATTGCACAGAGCAGGTAGTTATGACTTTTTTTTTTTTTAATTATACTTTAAGTATTATTTAAGTATAGTTCTTTAAATACTTATGGATAGGTGTCTGCAAACTGAATCACCTGCTTCTTGCTGCTGTCTTTTAGACACACTGATGGCAAGGCCTGCATTAGTTCCAGACTCTGCACATTCCCACTTTAAAGTTATTAGTCTTGCTTCTGCTCTTGAGAGAGGTGTAATATAACTTTTGTACTCCTAATAATATAAAATTACTAAAACCCCAACGCAGAACGGGAGAAGACTTAATCTTAATGATTGTAGGAGATAGGAACTCAGTTATATAATATGTCAACCCAAAGTCAGTGTTACATTACGTTTTTCAAATTTTCTTTATTGCAGTCTTAATGATCTTTCTCAACCTTAAAGGCTAAGTTTACCTTTTCAGGCAGAATTTCACTTCTCATAATAAATAGAAGCAATTTCTAATGTTGTTTCTGCCCAAGTTATCCCATTGTGTGCATCACTCACTTACTTAGTCTGTGGCAGCCTTCAGTCTGCACTCTCTCTGTTCAAAATTCCAAAAAATGCATTCTGAGCCCTGACTTACTGTAGCATCATGTGACCATACAGGAAACTTCATATCCCATCATGCACTGTTTTACTTCGTCACAGAATAAGGTGTGTTTTATCTATCTGGACCACACCTCCTTCATTACAGGACCTCTTTTTTAATTCCGACCCACTTTTCCGCTTCTCCCTTTAACCACTTGCCGACCAGCGCACATCAATGTATGTCAGCAGAATGGCGCTGGTAGGCAAAAGGGCGTGCAGGTACGTCCCCTTTAAAAAGCGGTGTTGCAGGTGCACGCCAACGGCCCAGCGCCTTCCGCGGTCTCCGTGACCGTGAGTCCCGCGGACTCGATGTCTAGCAAGTGCCCACGATTGTGTCACAAAGAGGAAGAATGGGGAGATGCTTTTGTAAACAAAGCATTTCCCCGGTCTGCCAAGTGACAGGACAGTGATCACAGCTCTCTCTTATCGAGAGCTGTGATCACTGTCCTGTGTGTTGAAGTCCAGCCCCCTAACAGTTAGAATCACTCCCTAGGACACACTTAACCCCTTCACTGCCCCCTAGTGGTTAACCACTTCACTGCCAGTGTCATTTACACAGTAATTAATTCATTTTTATAGCATTGATCACTGTATAAATGACAATGGTCTCAAAATAGTGTCAAAAATGTCCGATGGAGGGGACAGGAGGCGGAGCCTAGCGGAGCAGACATGCATTGTTAGAGCTCCACACCGCTGAGGAGAGAAGAGAAGGACAAAGCGGAGCCTGCAGGCTCAAAAGGTATCCATTTGAACCTTTTTGCCCCAGGGAACAAACTGTGAAAGTTTGGGCAGGAAATATGGTACTGGGAGGAAACCGTGGCAGAAATAAAAATCACCTCACAAAGAGCTCACAGGCACTCACTGCAGCTGAAGCAGCTCCAGTCACCTCACAAGATACAGCATCAGGGCGCTCTCACAGACAGAAAATGTCACAGCAAGACTCTCCATTTGAGTCAGATACAGAACAAATCCTCTCACAAACTTCTCCACAAGCCTCCTCAGTATCCCCAGTAATATTATTACAATTTGAAAAGATGCTTCATAAGGCTTTAAAACAAACCTCAGACCAAATAACAAAAAGCCTAACCAAGGAAATAAGAGAGCTGGGAAACCGCACCGCATCCTTAGAAATAAAAATGGATGAAATTGAAATTACAACCCAAGAAAATATAACAGAATTGGAACAATTAAAAAAAGAGAATTTAATACTTCAAACTAAGCTCGAAGATTACGAAAATAGAGCCAGACGTTCAAACTTGCGCATAAGGGGAATACCTGAAACTGTGACAGACCTGCAATCTACTATTACTGCTCTATTACAAGAACTAAAGCCAGATATCCCTACTGAACGTTTAGAACTGGACAGAGTACACAGAGCCCTCACAGCCAAAAAGAAAGATGGACCCCCACGTGATATAATCACAAAATTTCATTATTACAGAACGGAAGAACAAATACTAATTGCTGCAAGAGAAAAAAAGGAACTTAATTTTCAAGGACACAATTATCAAATTTTTGCTGACCTATCCCAACTTACTATTACTAAAAGACGATCCATGAAACCCCAACTAATGGAACTGCAACGCCACAACATTATGTATCAATGGGGCTTCCCCTTTTCAGTCAGATTTAACTACCAAGGTACAATTTACAGAAGCAGATCAGCAGATGAACTACAACAAACCCTTTTAAAATTAAATCTGACAGAACCCACAAGCAGCAACACTCCCACACGCAGAAGAATGGCATCATCTTCACCTTCAGGCAGCACCCAGAAAATTCCAGAACAAAATGGGAATCATCATTCTCACAAAAGAGGCCGTTATGCCACATCATCCATGGACCAAGAAGATTCAATGGACTGACATCCTAATTCCTGATATCTCTTCATTTATTATACTAAGAGATGGTTCTCTATAAAAAACCTATATTTATAACTGAATGTAACTGCATTCTGATAGTCACACACTGTGTGGGATCATGTTACATTCCAGTTATATTTCTTATTACTTCTGATTCATATAGCCTTAGAATATATAAGTGAAATAAGGAAATTCTTGTTCAGTTATATATTATCAGGTAATAACAATAGATGTATTACTTTTTAGGACAAATATGTTCAATAATCCAGAAGTAATGGAAGCTTTTTTTTTTTTTTTTTTTAAAAATAAAAAAATAAAAATACAACCTCAATTTTATGAGTTAACATATCTAAACAGTTACATATGAATAAAATATGTAATTGTTTACTCTAAAAGGGTTAAAATCCCAAAATAATTCAAACTATCTTCATCAATACCAAAGTTATTAACAGTACCTTTCTAACTGAATTATTTAGCCTAGGGCAAGACTAACCATATACAACCACCCTGGAATAAATAATTTCAACAAAAACTATATTCTGCACTCCAACTAATGAAACATCATTTTGATGTCTTTTGACATAGCACTTCTCTCCTGTAAGCGGAAGATCCGTGTACCCCCATTAGCCCTCCTCATTCTCCCAACCATATTATGTGGGAGTGTGACGAAGGCACTTATTCCCCTGAGAGAGATATTTATTCTCTTTCACGGGTAAATTGTGATTATTTGCAAAAAATAATTTATACAATGTATCATCTAATCTCATATGTTTTTTGTTTACTCTTTACTCCAGAATTCACTGGTTTCTTTTCTATCTATTCATCTCTTCAGTCCACACAGGTTGATCTGCGCAGTCAGCTCTGCATAACAAAAAGTAAGTCAAAACTATTTGATCTATTGCCATGGCACCACTGAATATACTTTCCCTGAATGTTCAGGGAATAAATGTCCCTCAAAAAAGGACCAAAGCCTTCCGTACTTTCCATAACAAGAAGGCTCACATAGTATGCCTCCAAGAAACACACTTCACCAAAGATTCTACTCCAAAATATATTTCTCCTTTTTATCAACAAATTTACACGGCTTCTGCCTGTACCAAGCAAAGGGGAACTCTAATTGCATTTCACCGATCCACACCATTCACCTTATCATCAGAAATTAAAGACCCAGAAGGTAGATACCTGATACTCATGGGTTATATAATGGATACAGCAATCACGGTGATTTCCTACTATGCTCCTAACAAACAACCTACACCATTCCTCTCACATATATTACAAGTGATTAATACACACAAAATAGGAACAGTGATAATGTGTGGGGATTCGAACCAGGTCCTCCTCCCATTTCTAGATAAATCACCTTTTACACCATCCAAAATAACCTCTAGATTACCTTTTTCTCAACTTCTTTCCAAATACAATCTGGTAGATTCATGGAGAGAAAGTAACCCAATGAAAAAGAAATTCACTTATTTCTCGCACCCTCATCAAACCTTCACCAGAATAGATCATATTTTTCTAACAATAGGAATGATACCAGAAATTATTGCATCAGATATAATTCCGATTCCGTGGTCTGACCATAATGCAGTATACACTACTATAGCCTCAGCCATACCAAAAGCGCATGACCCAACGTGGTACTTACCGGACATAATGCTCAAACACCCACTACATCAGATGGCCATTGAACAAGCTTTAAAGGAATACATATCAATTAATAATACAACAGACATCTCCCCAATAACACTGTGGGAAGCTCATAAGCCTGTCTTGCGTGGTACAATACAAAGACAAATGGCACTATTTAAACGGGAACGCAAAAATCTAGCAAAAAAACTAGAACTCAATTTTAATGCAGCCTACATATCATTTCAAGATAATCCATCTCAGAGTACAAAATCTCATCTGGAAAAATCTAGATTGGAATACGATCTATTTCTCACTGAGTCAGTTGATAAATCCCTCAAACGCTCCAAACACAATTTCTACATGAATACAAACAAACCAGGTACATATTTGGCTCGGGCATTAAATTCAACTAACAAATCTTTCAAACCAATACGTTTGAAATTATCAAAAAATGTTTACACTTGTAATCCAGTTAAAATAGTCCATAAATTTCACTCACATCTCGCAACTTTATACAAGACAAACAATGAATTTAATCCTACAGAGGCTGAATCCTTCTTCTCAAAAATAACCTCACCTGAGTTATCTCAGAATCAAAAAAGCAGTTTGGATGAGCCTATAACTATAGATGAAGTTGCTAACGCCATAAAAGACCTAAAACTTAACAAAAGACCAGGCCCAGATGGCTACTCGGCTTTATACTATAAAACATTCTCAGAAATACTCTCTCCCATTCTCACTGAAACTTTTAACAAACTTCTAGATGGACATTCTTTTCGGCAAGAAACACTAATGGCAATTGTTTGTATGATCCCAAAACCCCTTTCTGATGATACTTCCTGTGTGAATTATCGGCCTATCTCTCTGTTAAACCTCGATATTAAATTATTAGCAAAAATAATAGCAAAACGCCTCAATAGCATTATAGGAAAATTAATACATAGAGATCAAGTAGGCTTCATGCCAAATAGACAGGCAGGCGATGATATACGCAGGGCAGTGTTATTGGCACATATTGCTAAAAAACGGAAAATCCCTTTATGTTTTCTATCTCTCGATATTAAGAGGGCATTTGACACAGTATCCTGGCAATATATGCAATATTCATTACAAAAATGGGGTTTTGGACCCCACTTTTTAACATGGATCAAAGCATTATATAATAAACCCAAAGCCTATATAAAATATGCTGGATACAAATCTGAAGCCTTTAATATCGAAAGAGGTACCCGACAGGGTTGCCCATTATCTCCCTTATTATTTGCCCTTATGCTCGAACCCATGGCCCAATATATCAGAACAAACCAAACTATAACTGGCATTGAAGTAGGAGGTATTACACACAAATTATGTATATTTGCAGACGATATATTACTTTTTCTATCATCACCACAGGTCTCTGGTCCTAACTTAATACCAGCTCTTGATGGATTTGCAGCCCTATCCGGCCTTATGATTAATCCTAAGAAATGCCTAGTGCTTAATATTTCACTCACAAACATGGAATTGATCCCGGCTAGGGCTGCACTCCCATTCACATGGGCAGAAAAATCAATCCCATATCTTGGAATTCATTTAACAGCATCTCATTCTGACTTATTCTCAACCAATTATCCTCCTGTATTAAGACAGATCACAAATCTAATAAAACAATGGTCGCAACTTCCTTTATCCTGGATGGGGAAGATTAATGCAATCAAAATGACTATTCTACCCAAATTGCTTTATCTATTCAGAGTCCTCCCTATTCCAATTCCTTCCTATTTTTTGAGAATAGTACAAAAAAGAGCAACTTCGTTTATATGGGGGTCTTCTAAACCACGTATACCTATACACACACTACATCTTCCCAAAAATAAAGGAGGCCTGGGATACCCTAATTTTACTAACTACTACAGAGCGGCACATTTGGCCAGTCTGTCCAAATACCATGCAAAACAGGAAATCCCATTATGGGTATTTATAGAGGCTTCAGAAAATGACCCTCTATTAATATCAAATTTATTATGGCTTGATCCTAAAGACCGCTTTAAAATTCATAATCCCATAACTAAACACTTCTTATCTCTCTGGGATAAACTAAAAACCAAATATCAGTTACAATCTCCACACAATCCTCTCCTTTCTTTTATCAGAAATCCGGCCTTTTATCCGGCATGGATCTACCCAAATTCTTTTAAAGCTTGGACAACATCAGGCATTCAGACACTAAATGACTTCATAGCATCTAAATCATTCCTTTCATTCCCATCACTTAGAGAAAAATATGATCTACCAAACTCTGAGATATTTAGATATCTCCAAATCAAAAATTTCTATACACCATTCCTAAAGGGGGATACACCATTATCCCAATTATCCATTTTTGAATCAATCTGTACAAAAGATCCATTTGCTAAAGGTACAATTTCATCACTTTATAATCAATTATATGGAGTAGCAAATCTTAATAGACCCTCTTACGTTCAGAGGTGGGAGGAGGACCTGGGACGAACTTTAGAAGACACGGACTGGTCTAACATATGGCTCACATCTAAGTCATCTTCACCCAACATCTTAGCACTGGAGACAAATTATAAAGTCCTAACTCGCTGGTACCTTGTACCCGCTAGAGTGGCAAAATATTCACCCAATACCTCAGCTCTTTGTTTTCGAGGATGCCCAGAAATAGGCACATATTTACACATATGGTGGACGTGCCCAGTAATCCAAACCTTCTGGAAGGAAGTCTTCGTGATTGCATCTAAAATATTTAAAAAAATAATACAACCAGATCCATATTTAACTTTACTTAATCTAAAACCGGAATGGTTAACACTCTCTCAATTCAAACTTATGATCCAACTAATAACGGCTGCAAAACAAACAGTGGCCAAGGCATGGAAATCTCCTACATTGGTACTAGCAGAAACAATTCACAGAATGAATAATACAATGTCCCATGCTAAGATGGTAGCCATCGATCAAAATCAAATTCCAAAATTTGAAAAACTTTGGCATCCTTGGATAAAACAACAGTTCCTGTCAAACTTCAATGACTCTGTCCTGTTGCCATGGTAACAGATTAATTGACTTACAGAGACACCCATTCTAAGGCTTCAAAGAGAACTAAGAAGAATAATAAACTGACGAGCGGGACAACCTTGTGGACCATACCTCTACCTTTCAACCCTTTTTCTTCTTTCTCTTTCCTTTTCTCCACTTTACGATTAAAGCTCATTATCAGAATTTATTTGACCTATATACACTCTACTTGTAAACAATATGTATAGTAGGTATAAATCATTTAAATACCTACAAAAGTAACTAAGGAAATGATATATATCTTTAATTTAGGTTTACGTGAACCCAATGTTTAATATTTGAAATTTCATGATATTTACCTATATAAACCCTACTGTAAAACAATGAGCTTACTTTATAGATCCTTGTAAACTTACTTTATGTATCTTTATAACATTGTATACTCAATAAACTTCTTTTGACAAGGAAAAATGTCCGATGTGTCTGCCATAATGTCGCAGTCCCGAAAAAAATCGCAGATCGCCGCCATTACTAATAAAAAAAATTAAAAATAAAAATGCCATAAAACGATCCCCTATTTTGTAGACGCTATACATTTTGCGCAAACCAATCAATATACGCTTATTGTGATTTTTTTTTTTTACCAAAAATATGTAGAAGAATACATATCAGCCTAAACTGTGGAAAAAATTGTTTTTTTATATATTTTTGGGGGATATTTATTATAGCGAAAAGTAAAAAATATTGCGTTTTTTTTCAAAATTCTCACTCTTTTTTTGTTTATAGCGCAAAAAATAAAAAAACTGCAGAGACGATCAAATACCACCAAAAGAAAGTTCTATCTGTGGGAAAAAAGGATGTCAATTTTGTTTGGGTACAGCGTCACATGACCGTGCAATTGTCAGTTAAAGCGACGCAGTGCCGAATCACAAAAAGTGCTCTGGTCAGGAAGGGGGTAAAATTCTCCAGGGCTGAAGTGGTTAAGGTGTGCATACACACCTTACTGTATCCTTTAGATCTACCATTAACCAAGTAATGCAAGGGCCTACCTGGTTGGCTACAAATAGAATGGAGTGTTCAAGGTCCCAGCTGTGTATAACTGGGGGGGCCTTTCCAACTGCAAATTCCTTTTGGATAATGGTTAATGGTAGATCTAAAGGATACAGTAAGGTGTGTATGCACACCTTAACCACTTCAGCTAAGAGAGAGGGGTTCTGTTGGGGATCTAGGCTGGAAGTTTCACAGAGGAGACTGGCGTCCAGGAGCGTGGAGGGAGGCATCCAAGTACCAGGAACACTGTGAGTATAGACCTGTAAGAGGGATCCTAGTGACTGCTGCTGCTGTTAACCCCTGCTGCACTAAGTTTAAGGCTTGCCTGGCTTGGAACATTGCTAATGTTTTCCCAGTGCCATTCATTTTACATCCTACTGCTCAAAGGGCTGTGTTAAGAAGTAGTTTTGAAGGGAAGAGTGTCCTCCCATTCTTGTTGAGTGTTCTTGAGTATCCCACAGCTCCCCTAAATCCCATTCAAGTTATTCTGCAATAAACTTTAAATAAGGTAACCCCTGTTTTCTGAACCAGAGGAGTGAATGTTGCTGTTTATGGTTGCCGCTGCACTTGTGGGAGAAGGACCTGAAACACAACTCAGCTGCCTCGTGGGGGGAAGCGCTACATGAAGGTAAAGTACAAATCACTGCATTGGAGAAGCATATAACTACAGAGGTAGAGGGGAGGGCAAGTGCAGCTTGTGTTTTAATGGGGTCAGCTGCTAAAAAGTATCCTCACTCTACTGATGATTTTCCCTTCCTGTATACCAGGAATGCAATATTCTCAGGCGCAATTGGACCACTCTAAAAACCCTCTGATTCTAATCACAGTGGTGGTGTGGATCGGGAGCGGGGAGCACCTTTGGATATAGATGGTTGTAGATTTATATGGATTTTCTTCATTTAGCCACCAATCACAGGTTGCACGGTCATGTATTTTTTGGGACTTTTATTAATAGTTGGACGTTTGGATAACAGTTTTTGGTGGAGAGTTTAATTATTGCATACTTCTTTTTTATTGAATTGTGTATTATTGATAAATACTATACTTGGTCTCTTAGCGCAGCACTTTTATATATTATTTAATATCCTAGGAAGTCATGAAGGAGTTTTCCATAGAAGAAACTGAATGCTGAGGTGATGCCTGCCCTAGAATATAGTGAAATATTTTTCTTTACTGCAACAGAGGTACAATATTGGTATATTGGTACATAGGGAAACTGGAGAAAAAAAGGGAATTTAGCCATTAAGCAGAGCTTTGTTATCTTTTTCCTTCCATGACGCCATTGTTCAGCCAAGCAATATCATTACTACTCCTACAAAGTGGTTTTATTTATTTATTCACCTATATATAGTATTAAAACGATACAAAACAATTGAAATGGTAGTGCATATGGACAAGTATTGACTGTTGATTGAGCACACAGACATTATTGATTGTGTGAGATTAAGGCTGTTTGTATGGGTGTTGGTCCACATCAAACCTCTCTTCAAGCTTTAGTGTTAGTAAACAAATCAACCCACTGGATATCTTACTAGTCAGTAAATGGATTATTGTGAACACAACATGACTTTTTTTAGTATGATCATTGTGTTATATAACTGTTTCTTCCATGCATGTCCATGCTAAAGCTGAAAACACCAGTAAAGGTTTTATTTTTTCTGTTGCTTACTGTCTGCTTCTGGAATGACTGCTCTTTGAGCAGTGATGAAAGGGAGTATTGAGGATTGGAAAAATTAAACTTTAAGTGGGTTCCAGATTTTATATGGTAAATGTTGTTGGGGTTGGCTTGGTTGTCTATTTAGGTTGAGGTAGAGACTCGGACCTCCTGCCATCTGACAAGCTCTCATGATCTTCACAGTTGGTACTCCACAGTTTATATGGTTGTTCATGGTTAATCCCCTAAACTGGGTTGTTAGGTTAATAAAATGTTGGTTTGGCCCTTATAGTATGGACAGGCCTTCAGCACATGATCAGGTGCTCACAGAATGCCTGTGTCTGTCACAGAAAAATTATGTTGTTATTTGACCTCTGTAATAAAGCCAAAGCTTTGTCCTTTTCAAATTCAAACGTCTTTGTTGTGTAATTATGTAAGGCTGCTGTAATTTTAGATTTCCAGCACATATGCTTCTCAGCAGTCATGGAGAAGAGAAAGAAAACACTGTAGCACTTAAATTAAGTTATTCTTTACCTCAATTCAGTAGCAAACCCCCTGGTCCTATGGCCACCAGGCACAAAGAAACATTAAGGGAAGGACAGATCAAAGTATGACCTATACTACTGAAATTCATTCTTTTTCTGATTTCCCCGTGTGTCTGGCAGCTGTAAAAGAGAGTCACAATAAACTGGATCTTTTTTCAGGTCTTCCTTGCAATTTCATATATTCCCTGGAGACTAGACATAGGGAAGACACAAGCTCTTTAATCACACTTTTCACAAGAAGAGCACCCAATATCCAGGGTCAGTATAGTGTTATTGCAAGCAACATCGCATATAAACTACCAAGCTGTTTCTTTTGGCTTAGTGCATTGCTAGTTCCAAAGAGGGAAAACAGGAAAACCCTGCATAATATTAAAGGGTTAAAAACTGTTTCTGTAGTCTGTCCAAAACACATGAGTGACTGACATGAATTAGGAAATATAATTAAAGTAGCATGGTGGATATGTTTACATTTGCTAGTTCACTTTTAGAGTGCTAGAAAGACTGGAATTCTTTGCTAGCAGTTAATTTTAACACAATTTGATCACTTTTTCCATTCAGCAGATTGATGTGATTTTTGTATGTGCCTGATTTATTTTTAGATTTAATAAGTTCCAGTATTTTCCTTTTTGAGTGCCATCTGGGAGCAATTGTATGGCTCATGTTGTACTGGTAAGTGTTACCTCTTTATGAAACTCTGTGGGTTTAAGTCTGGAATTCGGTTGATGCACATTTTATTGCCACATTCTAAAAGACTTCTTTATAATGGTGATATTATATATAAAATGGTAACTTACAATGTCACATAATAACACCCCGGTGTCTTTCCATCTAAAGGCCTTTCTCTGTACTTGGAGTGGCAGATTGTGTTGATTCTCTTGTTAACGTCCCACTGGGAATAATAGCATAGGGGAAACTAGTAGATCTGCTTTTTTGTCAGATATGAGACATGAATAGGAAGCCTGTGAGGTTTGAAAGCTTGAAGAACTGTTATGTTGGCCCATTAAGTGGTCTCGGCAACTTCAACTTGCAGTACTTGCTCTTCACAAGAGACCAATCAATAATTTGTTCTACTCCTAAGAAAGCGCATGACCTGTATGCAGGGAAAAAAAGCCAGAGAACAACAGCAGAGCCACATACAGTATATTCTACTGTATGCTAAATAAAGAGATTATATATATATATATATATATATATATATATATATATATATATATATATATACATACATACAGTATCTCACAAAAATGAGTACACCCCTCACATTTTTGTACACTCTGATGTATTATATGCACACTTGTATATGTTGCATTTATTGACCTATATGATTTTCTCACGTTTAAAGGGATAGCGCACCATCTTTTACAATTGAATAAAGTACTTTGGAAAATTCCTCCCGTTGAGTGTAGCTACTACCTGCTTCATAGTCTATGTACTTTTTTCATGGATTGAACCTGGGTCAATGTCCATAAAAGCATGTGTGGTGGCCTACCTCTACACTATATTTACAGTATATACTGTATACAGGCAATAGCAGGAAGACCTTCATATATGTGAGCTGACTGAGGCACAGTTCTTGTTTTGTACAAATTCTAATGTTTGTGTTGAAGATCTCATTAAGGGGCACTCTGTTAGTCAGAAATGCAGTGCATCCTAAAAGTATTCACAGCGCTTCACTTTTTTTCACATTTTGATATGTTACAGCCTTATTCCAAAATGGATTATATTCATTATTTACCTCAAAATTCCACTAACAATACCCTATAGTGACAACATGAAAGAAGCTTGTTTGACATTTTTGCAAATGTGTTAAAAATAAAAAATGAAAAAATCACATGTACATAAGTATTCACAGCCTTTGCCATTACACTCAAAATTGAGCTCAGGTGCATCCTGACTCCACTGATCATCCTTGAAATGTTTTTGCAACTTGATTGGAGTCCACCTGTGGTACATTCAGTTGATTGGACATGATTTGAAAAAGGCACACACCTGTCTATATAAGGTCCCACAATTAACAGTGCATGTCAGAGCACAAACCAAGCCATGATGTCTAGGAATTGCCTGTAGACTTCAGAGACAGGATTGTTTTGAGGAACAGATCTGGGGATTTAGGGAAAGGTAAAGAAAAATTTCTGCAGCATTGAAGGTCCCAATGAGCACAGTGGCCTCCATGATCCGTAAATGGAAGAAGTTTGGAACCACCAGGACTCTTCCTAGAGCGGGCTATCTAGCCAAACTGAGCGATTGAGGGAGAGGGGTCATAGTTAGGGAGGTGACCAAGAACATGATGGCCACTCTGACAGAGCTCCAGTGTTTCTGGAGAAGCTTCCAGAAGAACAACCATCCCTGCAGCACTCCACCAATCAGGCCTGTATGGTAGAATGGCCAGACAGAAGCCATTCTTCAGTAAACGGCATATGACAGCCTGCCTGGAGTTTGCCAAAAGGCACCTGAAGGACTCTCAGACCATGAGAAACAAAATTCTCTAGTCTGATGAAACAAAGATTGAACTCTTTGGCTTGAAAGGCAAGTGTCATGTCTGGAGGAAACCAGGCACCGCTCATCATCTGGACAATACCATCCCTACAATGAAGCATGGTGGTGGCATCATGCTGAGGGGATGTTTTTCAGTGGCAGGAATTGGGAGGCTAGTCAGAAATAGAGAAAAAGATGAATGCAGCAATGTACAGAGACATCCCTGATGAAAACCTGCTCCAGACTGCTTTGGACCTCAGACTGGGGTGAAGGTTCGTCTTCCAAAAGGTCAATGACCCTAAGCACACAGCCAATATGACAAAGGAGTGGCTATGGGATAACTCTGTGAATGTCCTTGAGGATCCCAGCCAGAGCCCAGACTTGAACCCGATTGAAATCTGAAAATGGCTGTGCACCGATGCTCCAATCTGATTGAGCTTGAGAGGTCCTGCAAATAAAAATGTGAGAAACTGTCCAAAAATAGGTGTGTCAAGCTTGTAGCATCATACTCAAAAAAGACTTGAGGCTGAAATTGGTGCCAAAGGTGCTTCAAGAAAGCATAGAGCAAGGGCTGCGAATACTTATGTAATTTATGTGATTTTTTTGTTTGGGACTGCTCCCCAACCTGAAAAGCTGGCATCTGCTGTTACCACCTTCCAGGTAACTGGCATGAAGGATTTCCCCTTCTGCAGATTCTTGGATATCCTCCACCAACTGAGGCTCTGGCACACCTTTGGCGACAGACGCATTGGAAAATCTAGCTCTTGGATCTTCTTGTTCCAAGCAGATAGGATACTGTTTTGCAGCAGTCTCAAATGAAACTGAGCATAAGGAACCGCTTCGAAAGAAGCCACCATCTTTCCCAACAACCTCATGCAAAGGCGAATAGAAGGATACTTCTTCACCCTAAACACCTGAACCAGCTCCTTTATGGAGCTGATTTTTGCCTGGGGTACAAACACCCTTTTCTGGGCTGTATCTATGATCAGACCCAAGTACTCTAGTCTTCTTATTGGTTTTAAAGAAGATTTCTCTAGGTTGAGGATCCAACCTAGGTATTCTTGGTAGTTGACTGTGGTGACCATGCTTTGGTCTAAGCAGGCTACAGACAAGTCTATTTAGAGCAGGTTGTCTAGGTATGCCACAATTGTTATACCTTGAGCCCTTAACTTGGCAAGAGGAGGGTCCAGAACTTTTGTAAACACCCGAGGAGCAGTACTTAGACCAAAAAGCAGAGCTACAAACTGAAAATGGAGCTTCCCTACCTCGAAACGTAGACATTCCTGGTGAGCGGGAAAAATAGGCACATGCAGGTATGCATCGTTGATGTCGATTGATGCCAGAAATTCTCCTCCTTGTAGGATAGAGACAACTGATCAGATTGATTCCATGCGAAAAAGAGCGGATACTCGGGAATCGGTTTAGATCTTTGAGATCTAGAATGGGTCTGACATCTCCATTTGGTTTAGGCACCGTGAAAAGGTTTGAATAAAACTCCAACCCCTGCTCTTCAATGGGGACCACCATGATCACTTTTTGAGACAAAAGTCGGTCTAATGCTTTAAAGAGAGACTTCTTTTTCTCTGGATCTTTGGGGCGTTTGACCTGAGGAAACAAGGAGATGGGAACTCTCGGAACTCTAGTTTGTATCCTAGAGCTATTGTGGAGACCACCCATCTGTTCCAAAACTCTTCCTGCCCCAGGACTTCTTTTGTTCCTGGAGTTGACCCTGAGGTTTACCTCTTGAACCAGATAGTGGAGGCCATCGCGACTGCCTGGAGGCTGATGCCCCAGGCCCTGGAGAAAGTGCCCGTTTAAAAGAGGGATGTTTACTCCTTTTCTTAGCTGGCAAAAGGGTACTTTTTCCACTTGATATTTTTTGGATATGTTTGTCCAAATCATCCCCAAACAGTCTTTCACTGTGGAAAACCAGGAAGGAAAACCAGCCAGGAGCTTTTGCATGGCACTTCAGCTGACCAACTTTTCAACCATAAGATTCTACGCATATGCACCAACCCAAGCGTAAGGCGAGAGGTCTAAAGTTAAGGGTAGCTTGAATGTGGAGTGGACCATTTCAGTAAGAGATTGCACCAGCAATTTCTCAGATTGTGAAGCTGAAGAAGATTCATCCACACTTGACCCCTCGGAAGAGAAGTCATCAGCCTCTTCATGATCCCCTGAGGAGAATTCATCTTCTCCCTCCCACTGTTCCTCTGTTTGAGGGTTCTGGGTGGTAGAAGGGGACCTATCGCGTTTTCTCCCACTCTGGGAAGATGCGATTAAAGCCGTTAACCTTTCTTCCAATCCCACCAAGGCTGAGGAGAAAACCTCCTCAGTAATATAGACAGGGGCTTAAATGTTGGAAACAGTAGCAACACTTGCCGAACCTGATGGCTCACTCTGAGTAGCCCCCCCCAGTTCCTTCAGGGGAGGATGGTGTTGCAGAGGCAAGACCAGGGTCCTCAGAGCCTGAGGGTGACACCTTTGGGCCCTTTTTTTGGGATGTTTGCACCTCCCCTTCTGCCAACCATAGTGCCAAGCACAAATGCAGAGGCACTGACAGAAAAATGCACCCACTGCTGAGCAAATAGTCCAGCAACTGCCGCTGCTATTAACTCTCAGCCTGATGCAAAGTAAACGTGCCTGGGGAATGCCTGTGTCACCACACTCACATGCCCCCATCTGCTCTGTGTCCCTCCATCAGCTAAATGCAGCCTGCAAACGTTGCACTTATAGCCTACATAGTCCTAAGTGTGGACGTTGAAGCACGTCGACGCCACGCTAAGCCATGCCCCCTCCTCCTCCATTTTCCTACCGTGCCCCCCTGCTCTTTTCAAAAGAGATTGTTTCGCACGCGTGCAGCCTCCGATCTGACCGGATCGGCATGTGGGGGGGTGGTGGAGAGGAGGAGAGCCAATGCTATCTGAGGGGGGACGGAGAAGGAGAATTTCCATCTACAGAGGTGTAAGAGGGAGCGGAGCGTCATACCACTGATCGTCCTGGGCTCCCTCTGCCTCCTGGAGAGGGGAGCCCAGGTGGGGGATGTCTTTTGAAGAAAAACCCCCTCCAACATCTTACCAGAGGCTTGGGACTGGAGGAAGCCTGCAGCTTCTGCTGACACAGAGCGAGATCTGAAAAAGTTTAGAACATGTATGTGCTCTTGACAGCCCCCGGTGGCGACTTTAGGCATGACAACATTTACTTAAAGGAGAAAACCCATAAGAACTTAAAAATTCCTTAGGAATCTCCACTTGCCTTATCCTGCTGCAGGGTTCTGTGGTAAACCAAACAGACCCAATCTTCACCCCTCACAGCGAGCTCCGTTACAAAACCTTCAAGGACTGGGGCCCCTTTTTATTGGGGGTTCCACTCCCTTGGACCTGTATAGCACCCCATCAGGAAGCTTTATTGCTGAAAAAAACCAAGCACTGGATCCCGGGGTCCAGCTCTAGAAAAAGAGAACCTCATTTCTTCCACCACGAGGCCCAGGTACCATTCAATTTGGCCTAAAATGGAATGGATCTGGCTACATAGCTTGCTCTAGCAAAGATTACTCAAGCGGAGCTCAGAACAGCACATCTTTAGTCGTGACCAACACCTTAGACACTGGCGAAAAAATTGAGATAATCCCGGTAAGGGGAGGGGTTATATAGGGAGTAAACTTCCTGTCTAGGGTGTGCCAGTGTCCATCACCTAAAGGTGGCCTATAGAACCCATATAGTTATGACTATGGCTCTGTGTCCCGTGATGTACGATAAAGAAATAATGAATTTAATCCATTTTGGATAACAAAATGTGGAAAAAGTGAAGTGCTGTGAATACTTTCTGGATGCACTGTTGTTATGGTAGAATCTGCCCAGGTTCGATACACCAAGGGTTCAGCAAATCTTTTTCCATCTTCAGCAAACTCAAACTTGGAGACAAATCCTACTGAAGCCCAATAGTTAAAGCGCCCAAACATTTTGTATTTTATGAAAGCAGAGGCCCTGGAGGCCAAAATGCTGGTAGTGGTGACAATTTATATATCATTCAATATTAGCAAAATTGTTTATTAAAACAAATATTTTCAGCAAAAATACACTACAGTTAATTTTAGTGCATAGAAACACAATACTGTTACTGTATATTACACAATTTTTGATAAAATAAAACAATTAGGTTGCATCAATTAAATAGATACCTAATATGTCAGGCCTTATAATTATGCACTTTCACCAATGGTCAGGGAGTTAGAGGCAGCCAGGAGCATGTGTAAAAGTAATTGCTGCTGCAAATGAAAGTATTGTCGGCAGCAGTGAAAGAGTTAACAAACATGTTTAAAGGATGTCTTAAGACTGTACATGGCTATTTTTTTCGTTGTAACCTAATTTTTATTTTATCTATGAAGACTGGGGGAATGGGGGTTGCTGCAAATATAAGTGATATAATGCAATATGGTTTAGGTACACGCTGAGAAGTTGTTTTTTTTTTCTTTCAAGAACAAAGGGCAGCTTAAAGAACAGATGGTCAGCAACAAGTGAATGCTTCCCTTCACCTTTTAAGCACTCAAAACGTAAAAACGTTCCTCTCAACAACAACAAAAAAAAAGCAGCAAAAAAGAAATGAAAACCCAAAAATACTGCCCTTGAAACAAAAGCCCACTTTTTTAAATTGATCCTTGCAGACCCTCTTAGCAGAATGGGGCTTTGGCCTTTATTTCCAGACATGAATTAAGGCCCCTTATGATAGACAGTAGACATTTGTTTAATACGCTGAATTCAGATACCCTCTCTTCCCTATTCTTAGGGGTTTGAGAAAAGAGTGCCCTTTTGCTCTTATTTTTTTTGTTTTGTTTTGCCATTACAATTGAACCCCTGACTCTCACTATTAGGGCCAACTTAAACGTTCAAAGAATGGAAGTTGCTGGATACAAAAATAAGGTATGCCTTTTTGTTGATGATGTCTTCTTATCTCTCACTAACCCCACTATCTCACTCTCAAATCTTATCAAAACTCTTAATGATTTTGCTGCCATCTTGGACTTAGGTGTTAATGACTCAATATCAATGGTCTTGAATAGGGATGAGCTTCGTGTTCGAATCGAACCCATGTTCGACTCGAACATCGTGTGTTCGGTCGTTCGGCGAATTCCGAACGATATGGGCCGTTCACGCCAAATTTGAGTGGCGAGTCACGGCCCATAATTCACTGCGGCATCGCAGTGCATTGCTGACTGATGATTAGCCAAGCATACACTATGACCCGCATGCTTGGCCAATCACAGAGCTGTGTGTACAGAGAGCCGTAATTATGGCTCAGGGGGTTTAGTACACGCCCCATACTATATAAGGCCGCCTGCACGTCGGCCCTGTGTAGTGTGTTCCGGCGTTGAGACAGAGATGGAAAGAGAGAGACCGTGTCATTTGATTTAAGTTAGATAGAGTAGGCAGGTCAAGTCAGTTAGCTGCAGTTACAGTGTATTGTGTGTGTGTGTATATATATATATATATATATATATATATATATACATCCCAGGTGTTGTGAATATATATATATATATATATATATATAAATATATATATATACACTCTCTTCCTAATATACTGACAGGCAGGCAGGTGTTTTTACAATATTTCCAGTTACTGTACTGTGTACCCTGCACAGTCTCATCTACAGTATAGCTACCTGCAGCCAGGTGCTTGTGTAGGTTCTTTGAAGTATTTCCAGTTACTGTACTGTGTACCTTGCACAGTCTCACCTACAGTATAGCTACCTGCAGCCAGGTGCTTGTGTAGGCTCTTTCAAGTATTTCCAGTTACTGTACTGTGTACCCCGTACAGTCTCACCTAAAGTATAGCTACCTGCAGCCAGGTGCTTGTGTAGGCTCTTTGATGTATTTCAAGTTACTGTACTGTGTACCCCGCACAGTCTCACCTACAGTATAGCTACCTGCAGCCAGGTGCTTGTGTAGGCTCTTTGAAGTATTTCCAGTTACTGTACTGTGTACCCTGCACAGTCTTACCTACAGTATAGCTACCTGCAGCCAGGTGTTTGTGTAGGCTCTTTGAAATATTTCCAGTTACTGTACTGTGTACCCTGCACAGTCCACCTACAGTATAGCTACCTGCAGCCAGGTGCTTGTGTAGGCTATTTGAAGTATTTCCAGTTACTGTACTGGGTACCCCGCACAGTTGCATCTACAGTATAGCTAACTGCAGCCAGGTGCTTGTGTAGGCTCTTGACGTATTTCTGGTTACTGTACTGTGTACCCCGCACAGTTGCACCTACAGTATAGCTACCTGCACCCAGGTGCTTGTGTAGGCTCTTGAAGTAATTCCAGTTACTGTACTATGTACCCTGAACAGTCTCACCTACAGTATAGCTACCTGCAGCCAGGTGCTTGTGTAGGCTCTTTGAAGTATTTCCAGTTACTGTACTGTGTACCCCGCACAGTCTCACCTACAGTATAGCTACCTGCAGCCAGGTGCTTGTGTAGGCTCTTGATGTATTTCCAGTTACTGTACTGTGTACCCCACACAGTTGCACCTACAGTATACCTACCTGCAGCCAGGTGCTTGTGTAGGCTCTTGAAGTATTTCCAGTTACTGTACTGTGTACCCTGCACAGTCTCACCTACAGTATAGCTAACTGCAGCCAGGTGCTTGTGTAGGCTCTTTGAAGTATTTCCAGTTACTGTACTGTGTACACCGCACAGTCTCACCTACAGTATAGTTACATGCAGCCAGGTGCTTGTGTAGGCTCTTTGAAATATTTCCAGTTACTGTACTGTGTACCCTGCACAGTTGCACCTACAGTATAGCTACCTGAAGACAAGTGCAGGTGTTATCATACTAATAATACTACAGGCAGGCAGTTGATTCTGCTAGCTGCAGTATAATCAGTATATATATATATATATATATATATATATATATATATATATATATATATATATATATATACATCCCAGTTTTTTGCAGCTCACTGCAGACCATTAGTATGTCTGGAAGGCCAACAAGGTGAGGCAGACAGTCATAAGCCAATAAAAGAGGGCAAGCAGGCTCTGTGTCTAGAGGCAACAGTGCTGGTCGTGGAGACGGTGCATCCTCATCAGCACGTGGCCATGGGACACGCTTGGCATTTTTTCAGCAGCTGGCCACATTGAGCCACAACATGCGGAAGACTTGGTCGAGTGGATGACCAAGCCGTCCTCATCCTACTCATCCTCTCTCACCCAGGCTCAGGGTACTTTGTCTGGCAAAGTACCCTGAGTCTGGCAAGCTTTGTCTGAGGGAAGCTGCTCTTCCCTCGGCTCAATGGCATCAGTGACTCCATCCCTAGCCCCACCATGTCCTCCTGAGGAGTCCCTCAAACTGTTTGACCACAGTGTTGGGTACATGCTCCAGGAGGATGCCCAGTGTTTTGAAGGCTCTGATGATGGTACTCAGCTAGATGAAGGCAGTAACGTGAGCCTGGACAGAGGGGGTGCCCAAGAAGGATAGCAATCTGGCAGTCATGTTCCCCTTGCTGCAGCATACTGCCAGGTTTGCTCCAGTGATGAGGAGGGAGAGGATGATGAGGTCACTGACTCCACGTGGGTGCCTGATAGGAGAGAGGAGAAGGAGGAGGCACATCACCAATGAGGCAGGATGCCCTCCAGGGGCCAGCCTAAGGGCAGCACACTGACTGCATCACACCGCAGAGCTCCGCATGTGCAGGGCGCTGCTGTCTCTGCGCGTTATTCCAAAAGTTCTTTAGTGTGGGCCTTTTTTTGAGACGAGTGCATCAGACCACTGCTATTTGCAACATATGTTTCAAGCGCATCTCGCGTGGCCAAAACATCTCCCGCTTGGGCATCACATGCTTGACCAGACATATGTTGACCTGCCATGCAGTTCATTGGCAAGCGTACCTAAAAGACCCACACCAAAGAACAAAGAATCTCTTTGCTCCTCATCAGCTGGGATCTCCAACCCCACTATACCTTCAGTCCTCTCTGAGACCTGCACTGAAAGGAATGAAGGTGTAGAATTAGGTGTGTCACAGCCAAGTACTTGCGGGCAATCTGCTATCGGTACACTGACATCAAATTGTACCAGACAAATTTCCCTGCCCCAGCTGCTGCTACGCCGAAAGAAGTTCGCTCCCAGCCATCCACATGCCCAGTGGTTGAATGCTAGCTTGGCAAAATTGCTAGCACTTCAACTGCTACCTTTTCAGTTGGTAGACTCTGCCCCCTTCCACGAGTTTGTGGAATGTGCGGTTCCTCAGTGGCAGGTTCCCAAACGCCACTTTTCCTCATGGAAGGCGATTCTGGCTCTCTACCTGCAAGTGGAAGGCAATGTCTTGGCCTCGCTGGACAGAGTGGTCAGCGGTAAGGTGCATATTACCACTGACTCATGGTCCAGCAGGCATGGACAGGGACGTTACCTAAGTTTCACGGCGCATTGGGTGACTCTGCTGGCTGCTGGGAAGGATACAGGACAAGGTGCAGTAGTGTTGGAGGTTGTTCCACCACCACGCCTCCAAAATGCCAGTACTGGTGATTCTGACACACCTCTCTCCTCCACCCCCTCCTCTTCTTCTTCCTCCACGGCCTCTTCCTGTACTTTGTCCTCGGAACCAGCGGTGCTCTGTAGGCGTTCAAGGGGCTAAGCAAGTACGCAGGCCAAAAGAGGCCATGCAGTGCTTGAGCTGGTGTGCTTGGGGGACAGGAGCCACATTGGGGCAGAGATTCTGTCAGCTCTGCAGGGGCAGGTTCAGAGCTGGTTGACACCACGCCAACTTAAGGCAGGAATGATGGTTTGCGACAATGGCACCAACCTCCTCTCTGCCCTCCGACAGGGGCAACTGACCCATGTGCCCTGTTTGGCTCACATCCTTAACTTGGTGGTGCAGTGGTTCTTAGGCAGGTACCCGGGCTTACAGGATGTCCTGAGGCAGGCCAGGAAAGTCTGTGTGCGTTTCTGCTGGTCATATAATGCCAGTGCTTGGATGGCAAACCTCCAAAAAGAATTTAACCTGCCCAAGAACCGCCTAATCTGTGACATGCCCAGCAGGTAGAACTCAATGTTGGCCATGCTGCAGTGGCTGCAAAAATGAGTACCTGTGTGACTATGGCACCTGGACAGGGTTAGGGGAGCTTGTTTTTTTTTTTCCCCATGCCAGTGGGCCATGATCAGGGATGCATGCACTGTCCTGTCACCATTTGAGGAGGCCACGAGGATGGTGAGCAGTGACAGTGCATGCATCAGTGACACTGTCCCCCTTGTCCACCTGTTGGAGCACATGCTGCATGGAATAATGGACAGGGCACTCGAGGCAGAACAGAGGCAGGGAGAGGAGGACTTCCTTAGCTCTCATGGTCCCCTTTATCCAGACAGTGTTCCTGCGTGCCCGCCGATCACACAGGAAGAGGAGGAGGAGGATTGTGTAAACATGGAGGTGGAGCTTGGCACTCAGCATCAGCAGCAGTCTTTAAGGGATCATTTACAGTCCCAAGTCCCATGGACTTGTACGTGGCTGGGAGGAGGTGGCTGCAGATCATGTCGTCCTTAGTGACCCAGACGACTCCGGACCGAATGCCTTAGCAAACTTACGCTGCATGGCCTCCCTGATCCTGCAAAGCCTGCATAAGGATCCTCGTATTAGTGGTATCAAGGATAAGGACCAATACTGGCTGGCAACCCTCCTTGATCCACGTTACAAGGGTAAGGTTGCAGACCTTATCTTGCCGTCGCAGAGGGAGCAGAGGATGAAACATCTTCAGGAGGCCTTGCAGAAAGGTCTGTGCAATGCGTTCCCAGAGACTGGGAGGTTAAAAAGTCCTGTTCCTGGACAACGTGTTGCTGAGGCTTTGGTCAGTCAAAGAAGGAGCAGTGGAGAAGGTGGCCATCTGACCGATGCGTTCAGACAATTCTTTAGTCCGCAGCCCCAAGGTATGATCAGTTCCAACAACCATCACCAGCGTCTGTTTTACATGGTGCAGGAATACCTAGGGGCAAGATCTGACTTGGACACCTTTCCCACCGAAAATCCCCTGGGTTACTGGGTCTTGAGGATGGCCAGAGCTTGTACAGTATGAAATTGAGCTACTGGCCTGTCCTGCATCCAGTGTTCTTTCAGAACGCACATTCAGTGCTGCTGGAGGCTTTGTAACCGATCACAGGGTGCGTCTGTCCACCGACTCAGTCGATTGACTGACCTTCATAAAAATGAATCAGTCTTGGATCACCACCAGCTACCAAGCACCTGATGCTGATGTAACCGAATAATTTTTTCTGAAATGTCAGATTCCTTCAAGACTGCCTATGCTGATGCTGAGTGACTATCCTGTTATGCTGAGTGATTATCCTCTTCCTCCTCAATGATCATGCTGATAGCTTGTAAGAACATTGTTGGTTCTGGGCGCCGCCACCAGTGGCTAAGGCCCAGTTTTTCAGCCCCTGTTTAACAGGGGTGTGTAATTACAATTTTTGATGCAATACTTTGCAGCAGAGCTCGTTCCTGCGCTCCAACTAGAGTATCTGTGAGGGGTTGCAGTGTTGTGGCACCAGCACCAGTGCCTAAGGCCCAATTTTTCTGCCCCTGTTTAACAGGAACATGAAATTACAATTCTTGATCTAATATTTCACAGTAGGACCCGTTCCAGCGCCCACCAAGAGTAACTGTGAGGACTTACAGTGTTGTGGTACCAGCACCACCACCATCACCAAAGGCCCAATTTTTCTGCCCCTGTTCAACAGGGGCATGTAATTACAATTCTTAATCTAATATTTCACAGCAGGGCCCTGTGAGGGCTTACAGTGTTGTGGCAACACCAACACCTAAGGCCCAAATTTCTGCAGAGTGTATAGGGAAGGACCCTACTTTCAGACATCCAACTTACAAACGACTCCTACTTGCAAGCGGAAGGAGACAACAGGAAGTGAGATGAAATCTACCCCTAGCAAGGGAAATTCTCTCCTGTAAGAGTTAATATGGGAAAAACGTTTCTCCTTTCCGCTGATGCTTTATCACCAATCCTTGTTTCACTAAAAACCCCAAATTTTCAAAAAACATTTGTCATTGGGAGAGAAAGTGAGGTGAAATCTTCTGAAGAGGAGCACACACAGCAAAACAAATGTCACAGGGGTGATAACCCTTCCCTATGTTTTCCAAAAAGCTTAAAATAGATTTTTTGGCTGGAGCTAAACACGTTAAAAATGTACCAGTTCAAAATTACAAACAGATGCTACTTAACAAACCTACAGTCCCTGTCTTGTTTGCACCACCTGTATACTGCTGTTCAGAGTATATAGGGCCTGGTGGCCCCACGCCTTTCTTTTTTTTAATTTGGGTGCGGGGTTCCCCTTAATTTCCATATAAGACCCAAAGGGCCTGGTAATGGATTGGGGGGTACCCATGCTGTTTGTCTCACTGATTTTCATTCATATTGCCAGGACCTAACATTACATTAAAGCCGCAAGCAGTTTTAAATGACTTTTATTCCTTTAAAAATGTATTTTGTGCAGGGACTATTCTAAGCACGGGAAACACGCGCCACTTTACAGGCATACTATAGACACCCCCCAGGTATGATATTTAAAGGAATATTTCACTTTTTTTTTTACTTTAAGCATCATTAAAATCACTGCTCCCGAAAAAACCTACGTTTTTTTTGCATTGATATATGTCCCCTGGGGCAGGACCCGGGTCCCCAAACCCTTTTTAGGACAATACCATGCAAATTAGCCTTTAAAATTAGCACTTTTGATTTTGAACGTTCGAGTCCCATAGACGTCAATGGGGTTCTAACGTTCGTGCAAATTTTCGGTCCGTTCGCAGGTTCTGGTGCAAACCGAACCAGGGGGTGTTCAGCTCATCCCTAGTCTTGAACATCAAGTTACCAGTCCAAGTTCAGTCACTTAGGAATTAACTTCCTTATCATTAGGTATCCCACCTATCATATCTAGGGTCTTTTATAAGACTTTATATGTGGCCAACAATGCATCCATTGAATCTTGGAAGAAGCACCAAATATACTGGTCGGTGGTGGAGGTGCTGCACAGATTTAAACACCTGCACGTTTATTTTACAAATGTATACTATGACTGGGCACTTGAGCCAACCAACCCCCCATCCCAAATATCACAGAACATAATATACATAATGATGCCAAAGACTACCCTAATGCAGTGCTCTCAGTGGAGGCATCTAGTGGAACTGTAAAGCATATCATGGGTGTAATTAAAGCATTTGTTAACCCCCCCCCCAAAAAAGATCCTGTTTCTTTAAAGCATGTTATACAGCACAGTGCTTGTGCTGTCATTTGGCCCCCAAAAAAACCTGGCTGATACTGCCTGGCTATACCCTCCCCCATGTATGCTGACCATGATATATCAGGACTTCTGAGCCCTGACACCGTGGTCAGAGTTCGTGCCTCTGTCATCCGTAGCTCTGCTCTCCTGTTTCTGTGTCTCCTCTGTCCTCCTCCCCCCCTCCCTGCCTGTCTGCTCGTACCAATGTCCGCCCTCCACTCCTGCTGCTCTCATATCTGCTACTAAATCCTGTAATCCCCTGTGTACCATAACAATAAGTGTCCCTGTGCCTGTGTTATGTAAAAAATCTGCCGGATTGTCCTTATATGAGCGTGGCTCCCAGAGCTCAGCTGACTGTCAGTTCTCTCTCCTCTCTTCCCTGGCTGATGTCAGTGAACTGTGAGCTGGAGAGAAAAGAGAGCTGACAGTCAGCTGAGCGCCAGGAGCCACGCTCATATAGGTACAATCAGGCAGATTTTTTTTACATAACACAGGCACAGGGACACTTATTATTATGGTACAGAGAAGATGAAAGGATTTAGTTGAAGTGGGTTAACAGCCACTTTAAGAACATGCTGCACCATGTAAAACTGGGCTATGATTTTGCTTTGTTTTAGGAAACGCTGAAGTAAAAACAGGTAACCTATCCTGAAAATGTGAATAAACTGAAAGATTTCCATACTCTCTTCTCGGGTCCCCTACCGGCGCTCCTGGCTCCTCCTCTGTTACTGCTGCCCCCAATAGGAAGCTGATTCCCATGGGGGGCACTCATGTGGGCTCGCTCTCGTGCCCCGCTGCTGCACCCATTGAACATATAAAAACAGAGTGTGACCTGACATAGCCACTGTGGAAAGCTTCCATCCCTCCTTGACACAGACAATGGGGCTCAGTCCTGCCTCCTGCTACCTCATCACTGAAGTTGATTGACAGCCAATGGCCCCCAATGAGTGCCCCCAATAGGAAGCTGATTCCCATGGGGGGCACTCATGTGGGCTCGCTCTCGTGCCCCGCTGCTGCACCCATTGAACATATAAAAACAGCGTGTGACCTGACATAGCCACTGTGGCAAGCTTCCATCCCTCCTTGACACAGACAATGGGGCTCAGTCCTGCCTCCTGCTACCTCATCACTGAAGTTGATTGACAGCCAATGGCTCCCACTGCTATCAATCTGCCCAGAAGAGCTGCAGCTCTCATGCACAGTGCTGGATCGTGATGGGTTTAGGTATATATAATGGGGTGAGGGGGTGAGTCTGTGACACAGAAGTTTTTTTTACCCTAATGCATGGAAGGCAATAAGGTAAAAAACCTTGAGGCTTTAGAACCACTTTAATGATATGCATAATGATCCTCCTGTCCTCTTGTGTCTATGCTCACTTCTCCATGGTATCTGTGGAAGATACATTAGTACCTAAGGATACTTAGTGCATGCAAATGTTTCTAAATAGTCTAAATTTGTTCATGTTGATCCTTTGCATTTTTCATAACCTGATATTTTGCTTATTCTTCAATTGCTGTATCTGTTTTTGTATTGTACTGGTGGATCTACCTTTACTGGCCTTGTGCTGATTTTAGACTTTGGGGTTGATTTACTAAACTGGAGAGTGCAAAAAACTGGTGCAGCTCTGCGTAGAAACCAATCATCTTCCAGATTTTTTTTGACAAATTTAACTGAGCAAGCTAGAGTAAGAAGCTGATTGGCTACAATGCACAGCTGCACCAGATTTTGCACTCTCCAGTTTTAGTAACTCAACCCCTTTGTCTTGTCTACTAATCTAGTACCTCACTGGATTTGGCATCTAGCTTGTGCCTTACCTTTATTCTGCTTGATAATGTAGTGCTTCTCTGCTCCAGCTTCCAAATGGGAACCTCAGTCTTACACTTGAAAAGTCCCCTTACAGTGAATCCTATTTATATCCTCATTGGCTCCTTGGAAGGTCGAGTACCTCTTTGGCTTTGCTATATGGGGAAGCCCATGTCTACCACTGCTAATTCTCAAAGGCTGGCCTCCTTTTCATCCAAGCCCTCTTTTAAGATTCTCTACAGACTGACTGCAGGGCACATGAGTCCTTCCTGTTCCTGGGTCAACTTTTCTGACTGATAAGGCTTTCATCGGGCTCTCCCTCTTCTGGTATTCCATACAAGTCAGCTGGTACCAAGTACAATTGGTATGTTCTGAAACTATAATGCCCCGTACACACGGTCGGATTTTCCGACGGAAAATGTGTGATAGGACCTTGTTGTCGGAAATTCCGATCATGTGTAGGCTCCATCACACATTTTCCATTTGATTTTCCGACACACAAAGTTTGAGAGCAGGCTATAAAATTTTCCGACAACAAAATCTGTTGTCGGAATTTCCGATCGTGTGTACACAAATCTGACGCACAAAGTGCCACGCATGCTCAAAATAAATAAAGAGATGAAAGCTATTGGCTACTGCCCCATTTATAGTCCCAACATACGTGTTTTACGTCACCGCGTTCAGAACGATCAGATTTTCCGACAACTTTGTGTGACTGTGTGTATGCAAGACAAGTTTGAGCCAACATCCGTCGGAAAAAATCCTAGGATTTTGTTGTCGGAATGTCCGATCAATGTCCGACTGTGTGTATGGGGCATAAGAATCTAGAATAATAATTTTAAGATACACTGGTGGTTGTAGATTTTTTCATACTTATACTTTAAATGTCTTACTGCAAATAACATCCCCCAAATAAAAAATCAACAGTAAAGATTATCTTGTAAATTTTGCTTGCTTTTCCATTTTCTATCTCTTTAACTAACCACTAGTGCTATGGTAATCTAAAGGCCCGTACACACGATCGGACTTTTTGACATAAAACATGCAAATTTGCTGTTTTAAGGCAACATCCGACCGTGTGTACGCTCCATCAGACAAACTTTTTCGGTTTTCATCGGACAAATGTTGGCTGTGCAAACAGACAAACTTTCCGGCAACAAAAGTCCTATGGTGCAAAATCCTATCGTGTGTACACAAATCCATAGGACTTTAGTCCAAAGTACAAACACGCATGCTCAGAACCAATGCAAAAGATCAGACAACAATACAGAAGTTGACCAAAGGGTGGCAGTAAAGAGCTAAAAAACCACGTGATTTGGTGAAAGTTGGCTAAAAACGTCCTGCCGTGTGTATGCTTAATTAGTTTACGGCCAACGCCCTTTCTACAAAAATCCACGGAAAAGTTTGTACAAAGTCCGATCGTGTGTATGAGACTTTAGTCTTTGAAACTTTGGTCTCTCCTGGGTCATCTCCTACCTATCTCAGCGCACCTTCAGTATCATCTACAATGTTACAGTATATCCTACTCTCCTCTTTCCTGTTTTATAAGGGTTCCCCAAGGCTCTGCCCTCAGACCTCATCTATTCTCCATCCACACTTCCTGCCTTGGTCATTTGAAAACCTTCCACAGTTTTCAATAGCATCTTTACAGCAATGACACCCAACTCCCTCTACTCCTCATTGGGGATGCAGTTTGGATATGGCCCAACTTTGCATGTTACAGTTTAAAGTATGTTTACTGGCGCACAAAAATCAATTCCTCATAAAGATTTGTAGCACCATGTACTGTGGTCAGGTGCAATATTGTGGCCAATGATGTGTAAAAAAAGTCATCTCCCACATCAGCCTTTTGTCAATGTGTGTTAGAGAATCTGAGGGATAGCCAACAGTGATTGCAGGGAGGGACAGTTAGTGCTATTGGTATTGTACTGTGCAGTGCTGTATTACTTTGTATTTAGGAGGACACTGAATTACTTTGTATTTAGATATGCTAAGGTTTTGTATGCCAACCTTGATGCTAACTGCCCACATACACAAGAAGTTTTTCTCTGGCACTGACTTTTGTATTATTTTATACAGTGCTATATGCAGTGCTATATTCAGGGATCTACATTGTCACTATTACAGTGAATTTCAGTGTAGTGGGCTACACAGAGTGTTTTAGGATTAGTATGGGGTTTAGAGTTGTAGAGTTTTTTTGCATGCATAATTAATTTCTTTCAATTTTTATCAGGGTCTATTATTTTGTTTGTTCTTGGGGATAGCAGCAGCATAAACTTTTTGTTGACAGAGCAAAAGCTGCCCTTGTTAGCAGCACTGCACTTCATACTATTGTGGTTCTGTTTACTACACAATAGGATCACATTGTAAAGGTCATCATAGCACCAAATCCCCCTGTCCACCTATTGCCATAAATGTCAAATAAATTGGGGAATCATCCACAATCATCATGCCTGGAAGGCCCAAATCAGGGGCAGAGTTTGTTACAGTGTAGCTTTTAGGTAGGGTCGGCGCAAGCATAAGGCAGCTGCCTTACGGTGCCAGGACAGAGGGGGCGCCAAACTCAGGTGTCCCTCAACAAGTGGAAAAAAGAAAACCAGCCACTTCAGGTGAGATAAGGAAGCCTAATGATCTAGCAGGTGCTTGCCTCAGCTCTCCTCCGCACACAATGAGATTAGAAGAAATGGCAGCATACCACTGTAGATCAAAATCCTCATTATTTGGACATCCAAAAATTACAGGAATCAGAATGCTGGGTAGACACGTTTCCCACACTTCATGTGCGCTTAGTCATTACCTCAACAAGTACTTATGCTACCGCTGGCCCTGCTCGCAGCTTTACCTAGCTACCTCCATCCGCTTCTTTCCCTGCAGCTCGTGCAATGAACAACTTGGGCGGTAGCAGAAGCACTAGCCAGCACATACTCTGAGAGGGGGGAAGAGCTGAGTGAGATCAGGGGGAGGGGGTAGGAACCCACCTCAGCCATGGCTCCTGCAGAGACAATCACCACTAAACTGTGAGAGTAGGAGCGGAGTGAGAGCAAGAGGAGGGGCCAGCAGGAATGGCATGAGAAGCCTCAGGTATGGGTGCTTTATTTATCTACAGCCTGCAAAACATGGAAGAGTTTGTGCAGGCTTAGTGGATGTGAAGAAGGCAATGGTACTGTGCTGTGTCCCCCGACAATCCCCTCCATGGACATTGTGCCTGGGCAAGAAGAAGCTGCCCATTAACTTAGGAGAAATTGGCTGCAGAGTCTATTCTGCCCCTCCCCCTCTGTGTCTGCCCCCCTACACCCTTGTCCTATCACCAGCGTGCAGCCACTATGTGGGCGGGAGATTTGAAGTTACAGCAGCTTCAGCTATTCCAACTCTGTTCTTCCAGGAGCTTCACAGACTTGGCAGGTGTATTTCCTGTCCAGGTAGACCAGGTTCACACTTGTTAGGACCAGGCTTTGCCATGCTGCATGCTTTCACCTCTAAACCTCTACCTTAGATCAGCACAGGAGGTGGAGAGTTCTGGTGTAATTATATGTAATTTGTTCAGATTGTGAGGGGAGTGATCATTATGGAATTTAGCTGACAGCTCTGCAGGTGTATTGTGACAATGACACCAGCATTGGATAGGTGTACACACACACACACACACACACATCACATGCAGTATGTGAGCTTTGTCTACTGTAGAAGTATGACTTCCTCGCTGTATGTTGGGATCAGTCCTGGTGGTTGTATCTATGTACTTTTCTTTATCCTTCTACAGGCTTGTATGCTGTGGATTGTGCTGATCCCCCTGTGCGTTGTCTTTTGTTTTGCGGCACATACTGTATATGAGACATTCACGATTCATTCTGGCACTCACCATACATTAATTTGTGGAATTCCATGATTGATGAAAACGTGTTGGACTTTCCCTGCTTGTTTAGCACCACAAGCTATAGCCAGCTATGCTCCAATGGCAGAAAAAATAGGATTTTTATAACAGCTTACCTGCAAAATCCTTTTCTTGGAGTATATCACAGAACACAGAGCCATAGTATTAACTATATGGGTATATAGGCACCTTCAGGTGATGGACACTGGCACACCCAAGACAGGAAGTTCACTCCCTATATAACCCCTCCTCCTACCAGGAGTACCTCAGTTTTTGTAGCAAAGCAATATACAAAAATCCCAAATAAGGGGTGGGACCTCTGTGTATCATTCTTAGCTCAAACGTTTTCCTTTCCTGGATAGTTCTGAACACTGTAACACTGACAAAACTAAGTTCAAGTCCCAAGGGTTCAAAGGCGATCTAACTGGCGGATTAAGCCGCATCACCCCTTGCATAAAAACCCAGACCAAAGAATACGAAGCAAGTGGTCTTTGAAATAAGACCGATAAGGCTGAGACTTGGCCCTTAATAGTACTCAAGGCCAGCTTCATCTCTACCCCTAATTGTAGAAAGGCAAGAATTCTGCCTATGCTATACTTCAGAGGGTGCTATAATATATGATTCTGGAAGCTGGCTTCCTTGCATTAATCAAGGTAGAGATAACGGACCTGGATAGCCCACGTTTCTTCAGAATGTGGGTCTCAATAGCCAAGCCATTAAATTTAGAGTTTGTAAGGTAGGATGGAATATCGGCCCCTGTGAGAGTAAGTCTGGACGTAGTTGAAGGGACCATGGATCCCCCACCACCATCTTTATGATTTCTGTATACCAGGACCTTCTGGGCCATGCTGAGGCTACAAGAATTACCATCTTTCTTTCCAGTTTGATCCTGCAAAGAAGTCGTGGCAGCAACTGAATAGGGGGAATGCATAAATCAGTGAGAACTGATCCCACGGGGTCACCAACGCTTCTGTTCCGCATGCGAGTGGATCCCTTGTCCTGGACACAAAGTTGACCAACTTCATGTTAAACCTGGACGCCAGAAGATCTACGTTCGGAGTCCCCCATTTTTGGCAAACAGCCAGAAAAATGTCGGGGTGAAGGGACCATTCCCCGGGAGCAACTGCTGGCAGCTCAAGTAGTCTGCCTGCCAATTCTCTACTCCCGCAATGAAAACTGCCGATAGGCACAGAACATTCCTTTCTGTCCAAGTTAGGATATGGTTCACCTCCATCTGCGCTGAGAGACTCTTGGTGCTCCCTTGGTTATTGATATAAGCCACAGCTGTGGCATTGTCGGATTGGATCCTGACAGGACAATCCCGTAACCTGAATATCCAGGCCTTCAGAGCCAGACGCGCTGCCCGAATTTCTAGGATGTTGATGGGCAAGGTTCTTTCAGTTTTTGACCACTGTCTCTGAACAGTTGTCTTTTCTAGTACTGCTCCCCAACCTGAAAGGCTGGCATCTGTCAGTACCACTTTTCAGATAACTGGTCGGAAGGATTTTCCTTTCAGCAGATTCGAATGAAGCCACCATCTTTCCTAACAACCTCATGCAAAGGCGAATGGAGGGATTTGTTTTCGACCTGACCATCTGCACCAGCTCTCTTATGGCGTTAATCTTTGCCTGAGGCAAGAACACCTTTTTCTGGGCTGTGTCTATGATCAGACCCAAGTACTCCAGTCTTTTTAGCGGTTTTAAGGATGACTTCTCTAGGTTGAGAATCCATCCTAGATATTCCAGGTATTTGGTTGTAATGCGCACGCTTTGCTCCAAAGGGGCCACCGACTGATCTATTAGCAATAGATCATCCAGGTACGCCAAGACTGTTATGCCCTGTGCCATTAGCCTGGCTAGAGGTGGAGCCAGAACCTTTGTAAATACCCGGGGTGCTGTAGCCAGCCCGAAGTGCAAGGCTACAAACTGAAAATGATGCTGTTCTACCTCGAACCGCAGAAACCTTTGGTGAGCAGGGAATATAGGAACATGCAGGTATGCATCCCTGATGTTGATAGACGCCAGAAGTTCTCCTCCTTGTAGGATAGAGACCAAGGTCTGATCGATTCCATGCAAAAAGAGCAGACTTTCAGGAATTGATTTCGATTTTTGAGATCTAGAATGGGTCTGACATCTCCATTCGATTTTGGTACCGTGAAGAGGTTTGAATAGAACCCCAAACCTTTCTCTTCTGTGGGGATCTGCATGACCACCCCATGAGCCAGTAATCACTCTAATACCCAAAACTGAGATTGCCTTTTCCCTGGATCTTTGGGAACGTTTGACCTCAGAAAACGAGGTGCTAGAAACTCCCAAAATTCCAGTTTGTACCCTAGAGTTATCGTGGCGATGACCCATCTGTCCTTAATTTCCTCCTGCCAGACTTCTGAGAACTGCAGAAGTCTTCCCCCCACCCTGGTGAGCGGGGGCGCCCCTTCATAATGAGGCTTTAGTATTCTATTTTGCAGGTTTCTGCCCCTAGGACTTCTTTTGTGCCTGGGCTTGACCCTGAGGTTTTCCTTTAGACTCTGACAGTGGAGGCCGTCGCAACTGCCTAGAAGCAGATGCCCCTGGCACTGGAGAAAGAGCCTGCTTAAATGAAGGCCGTTTACTCCTTCTTTTGACTGGCAAAAGAGTACTTTTCCCACTTGAAATCATTTGGATGTATTTGTCCAAATTATCCCCAAATAGCCGATCCCCATGAAAAGGAAAACCAGTCAGGAGCTTTTTACATGGCGCTTCGGCTGACCAATTTTTCAACCACAGAATCCTACGCATGTGTACTAGCGCAAGGCGAGACGCCTGTTGAATAGAATCTTTAATGGCTTCTATAGCAAAACATTATGCTCTTGGCAGTTCGGCCAAATCCCGGGCTTGTTGTACAGGAACCTCCTTAAGGGCCTGTCTAAACTGGTCTTTTAGGGATTGACAGATGCCTATTGCAGTGACTGCAGGCTGAGTAACTGCACCTATCAAAGAAAAAGAGGATTTTAACAGGAATTCCTACCTTTTATCTGTTGGATCCTTAAGCATTTTGAGCATTGTCTACTGGACAAGTTAAGCTCTTATTCACACTGGATATAGCAGCGTCAACTGCAGGTATATTCTATCTTTTGGTGAATTTCTCCTCCATGGGATAGAGCACTGCGAATCTCTTTGGAGGGAGAAAATGCTTATCCGGATGATCCCATTCAGCATAAATAAGCTGTTCTAGTAATACATGGACAGGAAACGCATGCGAAGTCTGCAGAGGTCTTAAGGAACCAAAAGAAGAAACTGAACTTTCAGCTGACTCAGTTAGGGGCAGCTTGAAAGCAGAACAAACCATTTCCATGAGCGATTGTACCAGCAATTTCGCAGATTGTGAGGCTGAAAAGGGTTCATCCACCGTTGTTTCCTCTGAAGAGGAGTCAATGGATTGCCTTTCCTCCTGATTCCCTGAGGGTAAAACCTCATCCTCTACCCACTGTTCACTTGATAAAGGGTCTGAGTTGGAGGAGGGGGATCTACCAGGACTCCTATCCTTTTGGATGGAGGATGTGATTAAAGCCACTAGTCTTTCCTCTAGCCCTAACAGGGTGGAGGAAAACGCATCTTCAGTCACGTATACAGGGACTGAGATGTTAGAAGCAGTTGCAACACCCACAGGTTCCAATGAGTCACCCTGGCTAGCCACTTCTGGTATTTCAGGAGAAGATGACAGTGTAGAGACATGACTAAAGTCCTCAGCACCTGGGGGTGATGTTTTAAGAACCTTTTTTGAGGTGTTTGCACTGACCTTTTTGGGAGAGATTGTCATAAGCACAAAAGCAGAGGCACTAAGCAAAATGCAAAAGTCCCACACCAGCGCTCATGGCACCTCCCTCCTGCTGAGTGCCCCTACAGCAAGCAGCTTGCTCTGTGGGCACGTAAAAACAGACACGGTCCCGACCTGGGACTCTGTGTGTCCATTCACTCATGGAGCCATGGCTCGACCCCGCCACCTCCATCTCCTGATTGGCTTATGGCAGTCACAGCCAGTGTGCCAATCAGGAGTGTGAGTCCCCAGAGAGGCAACGCTCTCGTGGACATAGCTCGATCAAGAGGAGGCTCAGATAAGTATTAGGGGGAAACTGGGGGGGCCACTGCACACAGAAGATTTTTTAACCTTCATGCATAGAAGGTAACAAACCTTGTGCCTTTACAACTACTTTACCTAGGCAGGTGTCTCTTCCCCAACTGCTGGAGTGTAAGACAAAATATGCACCAAATCACCTCTATGCCCAGCATCTCAACGTTAGCTTGGAAAAATTGTTGGTTTTACAGTTGCTCTTATTCCAGCTGGTGGAGTTTTCCCTCCTTCTGTGACTTTGCTGCCTGTGCTGTATCAGTGGCAGATGCCCAGCCAACAATATTTCACCTACCAGGCAATCCCTGTCCTCCATCATTATATGGAAGGTAATGCCTCCATGTTATATCTCCATAATAAACTGCAGCACTGAGAGTGAGACTGGAACTTCCATCATTCATACTCAGAAAAAGGAGAAAGAAATTATCTCCGATATTGTGAACCAGTTCCAATACTCACTGTAAAAGGACCACACGCATATATATATGTGGTGTAGTGGGTAGCACTCACACCTAGCAGTAAAAAGGGTCACTGGTTCGAATCCCAACCATGACACTACCTGCCTGGAGTTTGCATGTTCGCCCTGTGCCTCCGGGTACTCCGGTTTCCTCTCACACTCCAAAAACATGCTGGTAGGTTAATTGGCTTCTGTCTAAATTGGCCTTAGTATATGAATGTGAGTTAGGGACCTTAGATTGTAAGCTCCTTGAGGGTAGGGACTGATGTGAATGTACAATGTATTTGTAAAGCGCTGCGTAAATTGACAGCGCTATATAAGTACCCTAAATAATAATAATATATGGGTGTTAAAGCCCATATATACATGTGGCAGGAAGAGGTTTAATTTTTACCGCATTTCTTAAAGTGGTAGATACCGCTTAGTGAATGGAGCCCAATGTGTCTATGCATACACTCATGGAGTGAAAACATTGTCTCCCTGCTTTACATGTTCCTGTGTGGAAATACAAGTGAAAATGCCAAAGCACAGTGCACAGAGACATTCCGACTAGGACAGCACAATGCATTCTGGTTTAAAAGAAGTGCGCATCAAGGGCATCACAAATCCTTGCAGAGCTCTCCAGATGAGAGTAATGAAAAAGCATTTTAAAAACTAAATTTGAGGGTTTAATATTTTGTTAACCTTTACAAGTCAAGAGATCTGAATGTATATATTAATATTGTATGCATATTTCATCAATGTTTTAAAGTTTTTTGTAGTTCTAATTTAATTTGAAAGTTTTAAACTATGTTTGTGGTATTTGATTTTTTTGATTGTTTTTTTTTTCAACTTTTACTAAACTTAGAAAAAAATATCACCGTTTTTTTTTAAATTGGGATGCTAACTGTCTAGGCTACAGTCCAGCTGACATTCCCAATTAAAAGGAAGAGATCCTTAAAACTTGAGAGAATTAAATAGGCAAGCCAAAGTCTGCCCAAGCAGCCCTCACAAGCATGCACAAATCAAGGCAATAATTGGGCATGTCCATAAAGCAGGTGTTTTGACTGGCACTGGTTTCATTTTCATTCAAAGAGGTTGAATGATACAGAAATCACAAGGGATTGCAAATAAACTGCACTGACAGCAGTGATCTCAGTAAGCGAGGGGCCAAAATCAGACTGTCTTTTCATATTATGAAAGTACCTAAATGCAGCCTTCTTAAGCTGTGGCTACACAAATCAATGTCTTTGAGCTTGGCTTTGTTTTTGATATGCCTGGGGCTGTATTCTATTCTTTCTTGATAAACTTCCCCAGCAGCTAAACAAGCTTAGAATGTAAAAATGCACCAGCTCACATGATGGAACAAACAAATTCTGCAATAAATGGATTAGTGGACATTGTAGGCTCCAATTACAAACTTAATTCATGGAAATTTTCCTTTTTTCCACAGAAAATCCAGTTAATAATCAAACAGTATTGTACAATATGCCAGGTCAGATTTTACAGCATGAAAATGGGATTTGTTTTAAAGAAGCTTATACAACTGTTTCATCATGTGACCAGTAGTCAGACAGATTGTAATCAAAGATTAACTTTAATTCTAGTCATACAAAGGAAAGTTTTCTTACAATCTAAATTTTTTTAAATTTTTATTGTTAAAACAACTGAATCAAGGACACCTACTATCCACAGTTTAGATTAAAATGTCAGGGATGTTGGTAAGTTGCCTTGATTTTTCTTTTCACTTTTGCAACCTAATGCTGCTTGAAAGCTATCTATCTATCGATCTATCGATATAACCCTCAGGCAACCAGAGGCAAGTGAAATCTCTCTAAAGAGAGGGTGGGCCAGAATTGACCCTAGGGTTGAGACCAGGGCCACCATCAGGGGGGAGCAGCCCATACACAAGTAGGGGGCCCAGGTAACCCGAGGGGCCTGGGACTTGCACCTTTACCTAGATGCCTCTACATGCTTCTCTCCCTTCAGACCCTGCAATGAATAATAATATTCTCCAGCTCCAACCTGGGTGGTATCAGAAGCACCAGTCCAGCACTCACATAATCACAGCTAAGCTGTGGAGCTGGGAAGGAGCCGAGTAAGAGCAAAGGGAGTGGCCAGCAGGCACAGCATCATGAATGACAAAGTGGGATCCCATCTCAGTCATGGGTCCTGCACAGAGACAATTGCCATTGAAATGTGAGAGGGGAGGGAGGGGCCTGCAAGCACAGGACCAGGAATGTCATGGGAACCATTAGCTTCAGGTATGGGTGCTTCATTCTCTTTGCACTTTTTATACAGCACATGTACAGATTGCAAAAATGGAAAACTTTGTGGATGTTTGCTATATGAAGATGTCTTTTTGCTGGATTGGGCTGTCTCTTTGCTATATGGGGCTCTCTCTTTGCTGAATATTTGGGGCTGTCTCTTTGCTGGATTGGGGTGTCTCTTTGCTGAATATATGAGGATGTCTCTTTGCTGAATATATGAGGATGTCTCTTTGCTGAATATATGGGGGTGTCTATTTGCTGGATTGGGATGTCTCTGATGGATTGGGCTGTCTCTTTGCTGAATATATGGGGATGTCTCTTTATTGGGCTGTCTCTTTGCTGAATATATAGGGATGTCTCTTTGCTGAATATATGGGGTTGTCTCTTTATTGGGATGTCTCTTTCTTTAATATATGGAGATGTCTCTTTGCTGGATCAGTATGTGGATGTCTCTTTGCTGAATTGGGCCATCTCTTTGCTGAATATATGGAGATGTCTCTTTGCTGACTATATGGGGATGTCTCTTTGCTGGATTGTGCTGTCTCTTTGCTGAATATATAGGGATGTCTCTTTGCTGAATATATGAGGATGTCTCTTGATTGGGAGGTCTCTTTGTTGAATACATGGAACTGTCTCTTTGCTGGATTGGGCTGTCTCTTTGCTGGATTGGGCTGTCTCTTTGAATATATGAGGCTGTCTCTTTGCTAGATTGGGATGTCTCTTTGCTGGATTAGGCCAACTCTTTGCTAAATATATGGGGATGTCTCTTTGCTGGATTGGACTGTCTCTTTGAATATATGGGGCTGTCTCTTTGCTAAATTGGGATGTCTCTTTGCTGGATTGGGATGCCTCTTTGCTGGATTAGGCCAACTCTTTGCTAAATATATGAGGATGTGTCTTTGCTGAATTGGGCTGTTTCTTTGCTGAATATATGGGGCTGACTCTTTGAAAAGCTAGTACAGTTAGTGTTATTGTAGGGTCCTGCTCAAAAGAGTCTGTGGTGGAAGGCTTCATATTTTTTGGCCAAAATATAATTCCTTACTGTTAAATCTTAAAAAACACTGATGACTTGAAATAAGGGCGCTGGAGAATGTTGGTGGTCGGGTCGGGGGACAGGTCTAAAGCTGTGTAATTGGCTCCAAAATTTCTGATGACTTCACTGGTTAAGACATTGGTTAAAATGAGGGATATGTAACCACTGGGAGTTAGTCTCAAGAAATATCCACTATCATTCTTGGTGACCAACATTCCTGTTAATTCTAACACCCTGACTACCTCTAAACTTCTTAAAGGAGTTGTAAACCCTTGTGTTTTTTTCACCTTAATGCATCCTATGCATTAATGCAAAAAAACACCTGGCAATGACCAGCCCCCACGTTTTACTTACCTGAGCCCTGGAACTTGACCCGGCGGGGACGCAATGTCTCTCTGCCCCGGGGTTCTCTGTTCTTGAATGGATAGATTGATAGCAGCGTAGCCATTGGCTCCTGCTGCTGTCAATCAAATCCAATGACGCAGGCGCTGGGGAGAAGGGCCGAGTCATACATTCGGTGGCTATGGACGCTGAATGATAGACTCAGGAATGTGCCTGCAAGGTAACCCCCTTGGGAGAGAGCTTTTCCCAGGGTGTTATCTGGTGTGGGGAGGAGCCGCGAGAGCCACCGAGGGACCCCAGAAGATGAGGTTCGGGGCCACGCTGTGCAAGACAAACTGCACAGTGGAGGTAAGTATGATATGTTTGTTTAAAAAAAACAAAAAACGAACCCTTACAATCACTTTGATCAAACCTCTTACTCAGAAGGCAACACACTTGACCTTATATTCTGTACACATTATTGTATGACTCACTAATATGGTATAATTCACCATTATTTTAAGCCATCATATCCTGCCAACAACCATTATATTCTTGCTGTGTAAATAACATACATTTTAAAGCATTAATAAACACCCAATGAACATCTCACTGCCTAAAAATAGAGCAAAACAAGATACCCCACTTTCTTCATGTAAATGTATAAGCAGGGAAGACAATAAATATGAACGATTGCTTTTCCTTACACAGATATTAATGCTACTTGACCATTAATACTTTCCATCAACCCACACAAACATACGTCTTATTAAATCAGAATATTATAATGTTTGAATTCTTTCCTTTCTGACCTTTTTCCATACCTAGCTATTTCTGTATTTCAATACAAACCGCAGTTCATTTTCACCTTACATTTTCTTTGCTTCTGAATATCTGCCACACAATATTTACTTCTGGAATTTGAGGATTATTTGGCCAGCAACTTTAAAAAGGGCCAAAAGGGACACTTAACTTTAGTGTCAACAGCTGTACATATGCTTATGGTTTGAAAAGCACACAAACTACAAAAAAAATTCTTTGTTATAAACAAGAACCAACTCAGTTTTAATTAGTTGGAGAAAATGTGATGCATTAGTTAAGTTTTAATAATGTTCACAAAAGCACTCCTTCATTTGTAGCCATATATACAAAATCAAACTCCCAATTTCAACATACTTTGAAAAAATTGGTCTTAGACTTTTGAAACAGGCAGACACTAAAGATATAAAAAACAAAATACCTTGGGCATAATGAGAAGGAGAATGATGCGTATAGCATGCCATTGTGAATTGTGGGTGTGGCTAAATGTAGATAACAGTATGGGGCTTAAAGTATGTGCTAAAGGGGTAGTACACACAAACAGTTTTTGTTGCATGGAAAGAAAAACTGACAACTCCAATCAGAGCCATTGTGTTGTGACAGGGGGATGCGCCCCCCCCCCCGCTAGAACACTCCGATCAGCGCTTTCTGCCATTGGCTGAGAGCGCTGATCGGGAGTCGTTTGGCTGCTGGTTTTCCAGCATGCATGTCCGACAGAAGACGACCGAAAGGACCGAATGACGGTCGTATTTTTTCGAACCGGCCGTTGTCTCCCGGCATTCGGCCTGTGTGCACGAGGCTTAAAACTGAGCATGCAGGGATGAGGATTGTAATAAGTATGAAACAATGTCGCGCTACTAGTGATAAAACTTAAAAGTAGGTAAAAATCAGTAAAGCAGCTAGCATAAACAGTATAGTAAACTGCACAAACAAATCAGGAAAGTTTGTCACAGATAGGTAAAAATGTCCATGTAAAACAGCAAAAAAAAAAAAACAAAAAAAAAACTGCAACTAAAACTGTCTGTGATAAACCAAAAAAATAGGAGATTCTTCAGTAAAATGAAATAAAGTCCCATGTGTAGATGATGCCTGTAGATGATAGTAAATCAACCACTATATGTGACAGGAATAACCTCTTCATAAGATATTTGCCGCATCAAGATGGAAATATTTAAGGAATGGGTAAGCTTACCATGAGAAGTGGACACACTCACCATATGGTGGTGGGTCAATCAGGTGTTTGGATTCAACAATCCTGCAGATATTTGATGGAAGGAGCTGGTGTGGAGATACGCCTCAATACTTCCGTCAAAATCTGTGGTAAGCAAATGGTGTAGCTAGGACAGCCCAGCTAACGAATTTGGACTCCCATCCAATGGTCACACTTGATAGGATGTACAAACTCCAAACGGTGTCACATCAAACCATAAAAAAGGGAAGAAGAGAAGGGCCTCCACATGTGTGGCTAAATGTAGATAACAGTATGGGGCTTAAAGTATGTGCTAAAGGGTTAGTACACACAAACAATTTTTGTTGCACAGAAAGAAAAACCGACAGCTCCAATCAGAGTCATTATGTTTTGACGGGGGGTGCCCCTCCTCCCGCTAGAACACTCCGATCAGCGCTTTCTGCCATTGGCTGAGAGCGCTGATCGGGAGTGATTTGGCTGCTGGTTTTCCAGCATGCATGTCCGACAGAAGCCGACCGAAAGGGCCGAATGACGGCCGTATTTTTTCGAACCGGCCGTTGTCTCCCGGCATTTGGCCTGTGTGCACAAGGCTTAAAACTGAGCATGCAGGGATGAGGATTGGCACCAGGACAAGGTCGGCTAGCAAGAGAAGACACCAAACTGTGAACCCTTCCATGATATGTGAACATCATGTTTAAAAAAAATCCTCTCCACCTCCCCCTCAAAAGAAAAAAACAGTCCCCCCCAAAAAAATAAATCCAGTATTAATCTGCATGCTCAACCTGAAATGCATACATGTCCTCTGCAAGCCAAAATGCTCCCCCAAAAAATGAAAAAATTAAATCTCCTTCCAGTACAAATCCCCCCCACTGAATTCCCTCCTTCTGGCACAAATTTTTGCCTCTCAACCCCACTCCCAGCACAATCTCCACATCTCCCCTCCTAGCATAAACTTTCCCCCAAATCTCCTTTATAGCACAGATCCTCTTCCCCAAATTTCCTCTTATAACTTAAATCCTCTCCCCTCTCAATCCTTCCTCCTAGAACATTCCCCCCCCCCTGAATTCCTCTCTCCTACCACAAATCACCCCCTCCTAGCACAAGGCCCCCCCAATTCCTACTCCCAGCACAAAGCCCCCCCATCTCCTTATCCAGCACAAATCTTGTCCACCACAAATCCTCTTTCTGAAATCAAATCCCCCTCCCCCCTCCCCCCTTCCTAGCACAAATTCTCTCCCCAAAACCCTCTAACACAAGCCCTTCCTCCCAACACATATCCTCTCCCCTCAAAAATCCCCCCCAGCACAATTATACTTCCAAACCCCCCTCCCAATAAATATTCACCCACAAATTCTCTCTCCCAATACAAATCATCACATCCTTCTTGAATCCCTCTTCCTAGCACTAATTCCCCTCAATCCCACTATCCCAGCACAATGCCTCACCTCCGTCCAATTCCCCCTTCCTAGCACACATTCTTTCTCCCCTAAATCCCCCCTCCCAGCACAAACCCCCCTTAAACTATTTTCCTAGCAGAAATCTTCCCCCTCCAAATCTCCCCTCCTAGCACAAATCCTTTCATCCCCTAGAACAAATGTTTGTTACACTCCCACCTACCCCCACATTGTTCACTTGTAAGTAACCAACAGAGTTCAGGGGTCAGGTGTAAGTAACACACAGATTTCAGAGGTCACAATTAAGTAATGCACAGAGTTAAGGGGTAACAATTAAGTAATGCACAGAGTGCAGATCCAAGGATTAATTAATGCATAGAATTCAAGGGTCAGGTCAGGTGCAAGTAACTCACAGATTATAAGACAGTATATTTAAACAGATTATATCTCATTCATTGGATTGGTGGTTGTGGCTGGTTTCCCCTTGACACACTCCCCACATCTTTTGTCTGACTTCACCTTCTTTTTGGTCACCTTGAGCATCATCCCTGGGAGACAGGCATTGTAAAGTAAACATTACAGTGAAGAGGCTCCAACTTGTCACTTTGCACAAGCATTAGTCCCAAATGGCTTCACTGGACAGGCCTGGTCATGATTGGCACCATAGAACACTGCACACACAAAGGACAGTCCGGTGAAATCATTTTGTATTGATACTTGCACACTGTGATGAGTTGAGCCTGCACACTGCCATGTTTACTCTATGCTGCCATGCTCCCGAACACGATTCCATTACCCAGGGACAGACCTCTCCTAATGAGGACTGTCCTCTGAAAATGGTGACAAATGGTAACCTTAGCATGGAGACAGCAATCTTGGAAGAGGCACAGTATTTTACTTTCCCATGTCGGACCTTCTATCCTAAAGACCGGTGATCTAGTAACTGGTGAGGGATTAATTAAGGAGCAGCAGGAAGGTTAGAGAAAGTACAGATCTATATAACAAATGTAGCATATGCAGTAGGATGCATGCATTGCAGGTCCCCAGAAACAGATTTCTCACCAGGAAGCAGTACACCAAAATCTTAATCCAGCTTTCACAGGACGAGAAATCATAACTCCAAGTGGTCTTACTGATTATCAAACGCTGCTGGTGCATAACTGGGGTCTGCTCCTCCTCACGGCATCCACATACAAGCAAGCAGGCTGTACTTTAGCTGTTTTTTTAAATATCCAACACGTTTTATTGCAGGTAACCCAAACTCACAAAACAAGACTATGACACATAGCTCACCATCAGACCCTTTCCTGCTCCTTTGATGCCTTTCTTCCCATTGGGTTTTTATCATGGGAAAAAATAATGTGGGGTTTCTTTTTCAGGCATGCCGCCTTGGTGATTAGGCAAGGCAGGGCAGGGCAGCCAGCATGTAGCTATCCCTTCCTGTGCCATACTAGGCCTATGTATGCCTTTTAACACTAGGAGGACATTGGGTGTGGAAAAGCCTTTCCCCCATTGCAAAGAAGCCTTCTCTAAATGTTAAGGGACACAGACCTCTTCACCACCTCCAGCACCCTGGGAAAGAGGTGGAGATAATATTCAGAGGACTTACTGTGGAATCTTGAAGCCCCCTTAATAATAAGGGGATGACTAGACATCCACCCCACCTCAGAGTACCAGGGTACATTTGTATCCCTTCCCCATTCCAACCAAACGTTAAAAGTAAATAAACACACACATATGCTCACATACACACCATAAAAAATAATTAAAACAAAATCAAGCTAAGAAATTTACTTAGCTCATTTTAAAGTAGATTTTTGTGCCCCTAGAAGAAAATCCATGTCAATCAAGGCGTCAAGTGATGTAATTGTCAGTAACAATGAATCATTACAAACTGTTGTATACATCTCACTCTCCCGTCATTAAATGACAGATCCCTGATTGTGGTAATGTAAATTAACTTCCACAAATCCAAAGTGAAGTCACTGACAACATTTAATGAAGCCTATAGAAACCTGTTACAACCTATAGATCTTTAGGTTAGATTAATGGAATTCCCAATCCACACAAACGAGGTGGATGGAGGAAGATTGGACACAGCCCACTGTTCTCTAGAGCCCGGAGTGACTGTCATCCAATCTGCTAGAAGGAAAATGAATGGATCCCCATCCATCTGTTTTCATTGGATCGGATGCAGGCAGGTGTAAAATGGACATGTCTGTTTACATCCACTTCCCCATACAGAACAATGGGTGGTCCGATTCACATGTGTAAAAGACGCCAGGAAGTGGTCCTGCTGCAGGACAATAATTAAGGGCCCCACGATGGGAGAAAAGGACCCCAGGATCATTGGAAAAAGCCCAGTGACCAGAGGTCATGGGGACCTTCATGGTTCCTTTCACTGGGGCCCTGAAGGTTCTAGTTATGCCTCTGGGAAGGGTAGCCAGGGCAAGGAGGACAGGGGGAGTCACCATACAGAAAAAGATCACATATACCATATTATCACCTAGGGAGAAGGTCCTTTACTTCTTAAGACTCTCTAAAAACCTTCCAAGAGAGCCAAGTTTGATGACCCAATTCATGGATGTGAAGAGTGTCCATATGCTCAATGTGATCTACAGTGCCTTAAAAAAGTATTCATACCCCTTGACATTTTCCACATTTTGTCATGTTACAACCAAAAACTTAAATGTATTTTATTGGGATTTTATGTGATAGACCAACACAAAGTGGCACATAATTGTGAAATGGAAGGAAAATGATAAATGGTTTTCCCAATTTTTTACAAATAAATATCTGAAAAGTGTTGCTTGCATTTGTATTCAGCCCCCTTTACTCTGATACCCCTAACTAAAATCCAGTGGCACCGATTGCCTTCAGAAGTCACCTAATTATTAAATAGGGTCCACCTGTGTGTAATTTAATCTCAGTACAAAGACAGCTGTTCTAAGAAGCCCTCAGAGGTTTGTTAGAGAACCTTAGAGAACCTTAGTGAACAAACAGCATCATGAAGGCCAAAGAACAAATGAGACAGGTCAAGGATAAAGTGGTGGAGAAGTTTAAAGCGTGGTTAGGTTATAAAAAAAATATCCCAAACCTTGAACATCTCATGGAGCACTGTTCAATCCATCATCCGTAAATGAAGAGTATGGCACAACTCCAAACCTACCAAGACATGGCCGTCCACCTAAACTGACAGACTGGGCAAGGAGAGCATTATTCAGAGAAGCAGCCAAGAGGCCCATGGTTACTCTGGAGGAGTTACATTGATCCACCGCTCAGATGGGAGAATCTGTTCACAGGACAACTATTAGTCATGGACTCCACAAATCTGGCCTTTATGGAAGAGTGGCAAGAAGAAAGCCATAAAAGTCCTGTTTGCAGTTTGTGAGAAGCCACGTGGGGGACACAGCAACCACGTGAAAGAAGGTGCTCTAGTCAGATGAGACCAAAATGTAACTTTTTGGCCTAAAAGCAAAATGCTATATGTGGCAGAAAACTAACACTGCGCATAACCCTGAACACACCATCCCCAACATGGGGATAGAAGCATCATGTTGTGGGGATGCTTTTCTTCGGCAGGGACAGGGAAGCTGGTCAGAATTGATGGGAAGATGGATGGAGCCAAATACAGGGCAATCTTAGAAGAGAACCTGTTGGAGTGTACAAAAAGACTTGAGCCTGGGGCAGAGGTTCACCTTCCAGCAGGACAACGCCCCTAAACATACAGCCAGAGCTACAATGGAATGGTATAGAACAAAGCATATTCATGTGTTATAAGGGCCCAATCAAAGTCTGGACCTAAATCCAATTGAGAATCTGTGGAAAGACTTGAAAATTGCTGTTCATAGACTCTCTCCATCTAATCTGACAGAGCCTGAGCTATTTTACAAAGACGAATGGGCAAAAATGTCAGTCTCTTGATGTGCAAAGCTGGTAGAGACATACCCAAAAAACTTGCAGCTGTAATTGCAGTGAAAGGTGGTTCTACAAAGCATTGACTCAGGGGGGCTGAATACAAATGCATGCCACACTTTTCAGATATTTATTTGTAAAAAAAATTGAAAACCATTTATTATTTTCCTTACACTTAATAAATTATGTGCCACTTTGTGTTGGTCTATCATATAAAATTCCAATAAAATAAATTGACGTTATGGGTTGTAACATGGCAAAAAAAAGTGCAAAATTTCAATTGGTATGAATACTTTTTCAAGGCACTGTATCTTTGAGATCCATTCTAGGAGAGTTGGAGTTTGCATTGACTTCTTATTATGTGGGGTAACTGCCTGGGCTACGGTTAAGAAATGCATCAGCATACACTTTCTATGTTTTTTTTTTTAATATATCCAGGAATGCTTGCTAGCAAGACTCCCTAAGGGGAGTTTGGAACACTTGTATCAAAAAGAACAGCAGGGCACCAGATGAGCAAGATTTAAAAAAACTGCACTTTATTGTGTAGCATACTTACATTTCAGACACTAACCAACAAGTAGTGGCTGATGCAGAGGGTACACAACAGAGCAGGCAGCAGTGCGGACTGATGATCGGCTGTAGGGACACGAAGACTTAAAGCGGAGTTCCACCCAAAATTGGAACTTCCGCTTAATTGTTCCTCTCCCCTCCAGTGTCACATTTGGCACCTTTCGGGGGGGGGGGACCTGTTTTTGACAGGTCCCCTTCCCTACTTCTGGGAGACCGGGTCGCAGCCCGATCTCCCAGAAGTTCAGTGCCCTCTTCCTTCCTCTGCTGCCGTGCAAAAAAAAGCGCAGTGTGCTTCACGCATGCACAGTAGGGAACCAGGCGTGAAGCCTAAAGGCTTCATTGCCGGATTCCCTTAACTGAAATGGAGGCACCTGACAGTCGATACGAAGATCATCTGGGGTGCCAACATCGCGTGCTCCCTGGACAGGTAAGTGTTCATATAGTAAAAGTCAGCAGCTGCAGAATGTGTAGCTGCTGACTAGGGATGAGCCGAACACCCCCCGGTTCGGTTCGCACCAGAACCCGCGAACGGACCGAAAGTTCGCACGAACGTTAGAACCCCATTGACGTCTATGGGACTCGAACGTTCGAAATCAAAAGTGCTCATTTTAAAGGCTAATTTGCATGGTATTGTCCTAAAAAGGGTTTGGGGACCCGGGTCCTACCCCAGGGGACATGTATCAATGCAAAAAAAACTTTTAAAAACGGCCGTTTTTTCGGGAGCAGTGATTTTAATGATGCTTAAAGTAAAAAAAAAAAAGTGAAATATTCCTTTAAATATCGTACCTGGGGGGTGTCTATAGTATGCCTGTAAAGTGACGCGTGTTTCCCATGTTTAGAACAGTCCCTGCACCAAATGTCATTTTTAAAGGAAAAAATCTCATTTAAAACTGCTTGCGGGTTTAATGTCATGTCGGGTCATGGCAATATGGATGAAAATCAGTGAGACAAACGGCATGGGTACCCCCCAGTCCATTACCAGGCCCTTTGGGTCTTGTATGGATATTAAGGGGAACCCCGCACCCAAATTAAAATAAGGAAAGGTGTGGGGCCACCAGGCCCTATATACTCTGAACAGCAGTATACAGGCGGTGCAAACAAGACAGGGACTGTAGGTTTGTTGTTAAGTAGAATCTGTTTGTAATTTTGAACATTTTTAACGTGTTTAGCTCCAGCCAAAAAATCTTTTCTAAGCTTTTTGGAAAACATAGGGAAGGGTTATCACCCCTGTGACATTTGTTTTGCTGTCTTTCCTCCTCTTCAGAAGATTTCACCTCACTTTTTTGTCCCAATGAAAAATGTTTTTTGAAAATTTGGGTTTTTTTGTGGAACAAGGATTGGAAAGCATCAGTGGAAAGGAGAAATTGTTTTCCCATATTAACTCTTACAGGAGAGAATTTCCCTTCCTAGGGGTAGATTTCATCTCACTTCCTGTTGTCTCCTTCCGTTTGCAAGTAGGAGTCGTTTGTAAGTTAGATGTTTGAAAGTAGGGTCCTGCCCTATATACTCAGCAGAAATTTGGGCCTTAGGTGTTGCTGTGGCCACAACACTGTAAGCCCTCACAGGGCCCTGCTGTGAAATATTAGATCAAGAATTGTAATTACATGCCCCTGTTGAACAGGAGCTGAAAAATTAGGCCTTAGGCACTGGTGCTGGTGCCACAACACTGCAACCCCTCACAGACACTCTAGTTGGAACGCAGGAACGAGCCCTGCTGCAAATTATTGCTTCAAAAATTGTAATTACACGCCCCTGTTAGACAGGGGCAGAAAAATTGGGCCTTAGGCACTGGTGCTGGTGCCACAACACTGCAACCCCTCACAGACACTCTAGTTGGAACGCAGGAACGAGCCCTGCTGCAAAGTATTGCATCAAAAATTGTAATTACATGCCCCTGTTAGACAGGGGCAGAAAAATTGGGCCCTAGGCACTGGTGCTGGTGCCACAACACTGCAACCCCTCACAGACACTCTAGTTGGAATGCAGGAACGAGCCCTGCTGCAAAGTATTACATCAAAAATTGTAATTACACGCCCCTGTTAAACAGGGGCTGAAAAATTGTGCCTTAGGCACTGGTGGTGGCGCCCAGAACCAAAAATGTTCTTACAAGCTATCAGCGTGATGATTGAGGAGGAAGAGGATAATTACTCAGGGATAGTCACTCAGCATCAGCATAGGCAGTCTTTGAAGGGATCTGAGATTTCAAAAAAAATTATTCGGTTACATCAGCATCAGGTGCTTGGTAGCTGGTGGTGATCCAAGACTCATTCATTTTTATGAAGGTCAGCCGATCGACCGAGTCGGTGGACAGACGCACCCTGTGATCGGTTACCACGCCTCCAGCAGCACTGAATGTGCGTTCCGAAAGAACGCTGGATGCAGGACAGGCCAGTAGCTCAATTGCATACTGTGCAAGCTCTGGCCAGTGATCCATCCTCAAGACCCAGTAACCCAGAGGATTTTCGGTGGGAAAGGTGTCCAAGTCTGATCTTGCCCCTAGGTATTCCTGCACCATGTAAAACAGACGCTGGCGATGGTTGCTGGAACCGATCATACCTTGGGGCTGCGGACCAAAAAATTGTCTGAACGCATCGGTCAGACGGCCACCTTCTCCACCGCTCCTTCTTTGACTGACCGAAGCCTCAGCAACACGTTGTCCAGAAACAGGAGTTTGTAACCTCCCAGTCTCTGGGAACGCGTTGCACAGACCTTTCTGCAAGGCCTCCCGAAGATGTTTCATCCTCTGCTCCCTCTGCGATGGCAAGATAAGGTCCGCAACCTTACCCTTGTAACGTGGATCAAGGAGGGTTGCCAGCCAGTATTGGTCCTTCTCCTTGATACCACGAATACGAGGATCCTTACGCAGGCTTTGCAGGATCAGGGAGGCCATGCAGCGTAGGTTTGCTGAGGCATTCGGTCCGGAGTCCTCTGGGTCACTAAGAACGACATGGTCCGCAGCCACCTCCTCCCAGCCACGTACAAGTCCATGTGTTTCTTGGGACTGATCCCTTAAAGACTGCTGCTGATGCTGAGTGCCAGGCTCCACCTCCATACTGACACAATCTTCCTCCTCCTCCTCTTCCTCCTCGTCCTCTTCCTGTGTGATCGGCGGGCACGCAGGAACACTGTCTGGATAAAGGGGGCCTTGAGAGCTAAGGAAGTCCTCCTCTTCCTGCCTCTGTTCTGCCTCAAGTGCCCTGTCCATTATTCCACGCAGCGTGTGCTCCAACAGGTGGACAAGGGGGACAGTGTCACTGATGCATGCACTGTCACTGCTCACCATCCTCGTGGCCTCCTCGAATGGTGACAGGACAGTGCATGCATCCCTGATCATGGCCCACTGGCGTGGGGAAAAAAAACCAAGCTCCCCTGACCCTGTCCTGGTGCCATAGTCGCACAGGTACTCATTGATGGCCCTCTGCTGCGTGTGCAGCCGCTGCAGCATGGCCAACGTTGAGTTCCACCTGGTGGGCATGTCACAGATTAGGCGGTTCTTGGGCAGGTTAAACTCCTTTTGGAGGTCCGTCAGCCGAGCACTGGCATTATATGACCGGCGGAAATGCACACAGACTTTCCTGGCCTGCCTCAGGACATCCTGTAAGCCCGGGTACCTGCCCAAGAACCGCTGCACCACCAAGTTAAGGACGTGAGCCAAACAGGGCACATGGGTCATTTGTCCCTGTCGGAGGGCAGAGAGGAGGTTGGTGCCATTGTCGCAAACCACCATTCCTGCCTTAAGTTGGCGTGGCGTCAACCACCTCTGAACCTGCCCCTGCAGAGCTGACAGAACCTCTGCCCCAGTGTGGCTCCTGTCCCCCAAGCACACCAGCTCAAGCACCGCATGGCATCTTTTGGCCTGCGTACTTGCGTAGCCCCTTGAACGCCTACGGAGCACCGCTGGTTCCGAGGAAGAGGCCATGGAGGAAGAAGAAGAGGAGGGGGTGGAGGAGAGAGGTGTGTCACAATCAGCATTTTGGAGGCGTGGTGGCGGAACAACCTCCAACACTACTGCACCTTGTCCTGCATCCTTCCCAGCTGCCAGCAGAGTCACCCAATGCGCCGTGAAACTTAGGTAACGTCCCTGTCCATGCCTGCTGGACCATGAGTCAGCGGTAATATGCACCTTACCGCTGACCGCCCTGTCCAGCGAGGCATGGACATTGCCTTCCACATGCCGGTAGAGAGCCGGAATCGCCTTCCGTGAGAAAAAGTGGCGTTTGGGTACCTGCCACTGAGGAACCGCACATTCCACAAACTCACGGAAGGGGGCAGAGTCTACCAACTGAAAAGGCAGCAGTTGAAGTGCTAGCAATTTTGCCAAGCTAGCATTCAACCGCTGGGCATGTGGATGGCTGGGAGCAAACTTCTTTCGGCGGTGCAGCAGCTGGGGCAGGGAAATTTGCCTGGTACAATCTGACGTCGGTGTACCAAAAGCAGATTGCCCACAAGTACTTGGCTGTGACACACCTAATTCTACACCTTCATTCCTCTCACTGCAGGTCTCAGAGAGGACTGAAGGTCTAGTGGGGTTGGAAATCTCAGCTGATGAGGAGCAAGGAGAGACCCTCTTTGTTCTTTGGTGTGGGTCTTTTAGATACGCTTGCCAACGAACTGCATGGCAGGTCAACATATGTCTGGTCAAGCATGTGGTACCCAAGCGGGAGATATTTTGGCCACGCGAGATACGCTTGAGACATATGTTGCAAATAGCAGCGGTGCGATCTGATGCACTCGTCTCAAAAAAGGCCCACACCAAAGAACTTTTTGAATAACGCGCAGAGACTGCAGCGCCCTGCACATGTGGAGCTTTGGGGTGTGATGCAGTCAATGTGCTGCCCTTAGGCTGGCCCCTGGAGGGCATCCTGCCTCGTTGGTGATGTGCTGCCGCCTCCTCCTCCTCCTCCTCCTCCTCCTCCTCCTCCTCTCTCCTATCAGGCACCCACGTTGAGTCAGTGACCTCATCATCCCCTCCCTCCTCATCACTGGAGCAAACCTGGCAGTATGCTGCAGCAGGGGGAGCATGACTGCCAGATTGCTGTCCTTCTTGGGCACCCCCTCTGTCCGCGCTCATGTTACTGCCTTCATCGAGCTCAGTATCGTCATCAGAGCCTTCCAAACGCTGGGCATCCTCCTGGAGCATGTACCCAACACTGTGGTCAAACAGTTCGAGGGAATCCTCATGAGGACATGGTGGAGCTAGGGAAGGAGTCACTGATGACATTGAGCTGAGGGAAGAGGCCGCTGCTTTGCCAGACAAAGCATCCTGGGCATGGGTGAGAGAGGATGAGGAGGATGAGGACGGCTTGGTCATCCACTCGACCAAGTCTTCCGCATGTTGCGGCTCAACATGGCCAGCTGCCGAAAAAAAGGCCAAGCGTGTCCCATGGCCACGTGCTGATGAGGATGCACCGTCTCCACGACCAGCACTAGACACAGAGCCTGCTTGCCCTCTCTTATTGGCTTGTGACTGTCTGCCTCTCCTTCTTGGCCTTCCAGACATACTAATGGCCTGTAGCTGCACTAAGCTGGGATAGAACACCTGTAATTTTCTTCAAGTAGCTTTATATACTGTAACCAGACAAGCCTGCCTGTCAGTAGGAAGATAACAGGAACGGATCTAGCTGAACACTGTGAGCAGGACGCACTGTACTAAATGTAAATAGTCTAGCTGCCTGACCGTGGTACTAATAGGATCAAATAGAACACCTGTAATTTTCTTCAGGTAGCTTTATATACTGTAACCAGACAAGCCTGCCTGTCAGTAGGAAGATAACAGGAACGGATCTAGCTGTACACTGTGAGCAGGACGCACTGTACTAAATGTAAATAGTCTAGCTGCCTGACCGTGGTACTAATAGGATCAAATAGAACACCTGTAATTTTCTTCAGGTAGCTTTATATACTGTAACCAGACAAGCCTGCCTGTCAGTAGGAAGATAACAGGAATGGATCTAGCTGAACACTGTGAGCAGGACGCACTGTACTAAATGTAAATAGTCTAGCTGCCTGACCGTGGTACTAATAGGATCAAATAGAACACCTGTAATTTTCTTCAGGTAGCTTTATATACTGTAACCAGACAAGCCTGCCGGTCAGTAGGAATTTAACAGGAACGGATCTAGCTGAACACTGTGAGCAGGACGCACTGCACTAAATGTAAATAGCAGGAACGGATCTAGCTGAACACTGTGAGCAGGACGCACTGCACTAAATGTAAATAGCAGGAACGGATCTAGCTGAACACTGTGAGCAGGACGCACTGCACTAAATGTAAATAGCAGGAACGGATCTAGCTGAACACTGTGAGCAGGACGCACTGCACTAAATGTAAATAGCAGGAACGGATCTAGCTGAACACTGTGAGCAGGACGCACTGCACTAAATGTAAATTGCAGGAACGGATCTAGCTGAACACTGTGAGCAGGACGCACTGCACTAAATGTAAATAGTCTAGAAGATAACAGGAACGGATCTAGCTGAACACTGTGAGCAGGACGCACTGCACTAAATGTAAATAGCAGGAACGGATCTAGCTGAACACTGTGAGCAGGACGCACTGCATTAAATGTAAATAGTCTAGATAGAAGATAACAGGAACGGATCTAGCTAAACTGAATACAGTGTATATATATATATGCAACACCTGGGATGCATATATATACACAATACACTGTAAGTGCAGCTAACTGACTGACTGTTCTGCCTAATCTATCTAACTCAAATCAAATGACACTGTCTCTCTCTCTCTCTATCTCTCAGCACACCGGAACACACACTACACAGGGCCGCCGTGCAGGCGGCCTTATATAGTGTGGGGTGTGTACTAAATCCCCTGAGCCATAATTGGCCAAAGCCACCCTGGCTTTGGCCAATTACAGCTCTCTCTACTGACGGCGCTGTGATTGGCCAAGCATGCGGGTCATAGTGCATGCTTGGCCAATCATCAGCCAGCAATGCACTGCGATGCCGCAGTGAATTATGGGCCGTGACGCGCCACACGAATTTAGCGCGAACGGCCCATAACGTTCGCAATTCGGCGAACGATCGAACAGCCGATGTTCGAGTCGAACATGGGTTCGACTCGAACACGAAGCTCATCCCTACTGCTGACTAGGGATGAGCTTCGAGTTCGAGTTGAACCCATGTTCAACTCAAACATTGCATGTTCATCGAATTGCGAACGTTATGGGCCGTTCGCGCCATATTCGAGTGGCGCGTCACGGCCCATAATTCACTGCGGCATCACAGTGCATAGCTGGCTGATGATTGGCCAAGCATGCACTATGACCCGCATGCTTGGGCAATCACAGCGCCATCTGTACAGAGAGCTGTAATTGGCCAAAGCCAGGGTGGCTTTGGCCAATTATGGGTCAGGGGTTTTAGTACACACCCCACACTATATAAGACCGCCTGCGGGGCGGCCTTGTGTAGTGTGTTGTGGCGGCAGCGGAGAGATAGACAGAGAGACCGTGTCATTTGATTTAAGATAGATAGGGTAGGCAGGCGAATCAGTTAGTTGCACTTACAGTGTATTGTGTATATATATATATGCATCCCAGGTGTTGTGTGTGTGTATATATATATATATATATATATATACTGTATATATATATATATATATATATATATATATATATATATATACACTGTATTCAGTTTAGCTAGATCCGTTCCTGTTATTCTCTTGTGGTGTTCTTCTGATCCTCTTAGTACCACAGGCAGGCAGCTGCAGTATTTACAGTTAGTGTAGTGCGTCCTCTGCACAGTGTGCACCTAAAGCTACCTGAAGACAATTGCTGTTGTTCTGATCCTATTAATACCACAGGCAGGCAGCTACAGTATTTACAGTTAGTGTACTGTGTCCTCTGCACAGTGTGCACCTAAAGCTACCTCAAGAAAATTGGTGGTGTTCTTCTGATCCTATTAGTACCACAGGCAGGCAGCTGCAGTATTTACAGTTAGTGTAGTGCGTCCTCTGCACAGTGTGCACCTAAAGCTACCTGAAGACAATTGCTGTTGTTCTGATCCTATTAATACCACAGGCAGGCAGCTGCAGTATTTACAGTTAGTGTACTGTGTCCTCTGCACAGTGTGCACCTAAAGCTACCTGAAGACAATTGCTGTTGTTCTGATCCTATTAATACCACAGGCAGGCAGCTGCAGTATTTACAGTTAGTGTACTGTGTCCTCTGCACAGTGTGCACCTAAAGCTACCTGAAGACAATTGCTGTTGTTCTGATCCTATTAATACCACAGGCAGGCAGCTACAGTATTTACAGTTAGTGTACTGTGTTCTCTTCACAGTGTGCACCTAAAGCTACCTGAAGACAATTGCTGTTGTTCTGATCCTATTAATACCACAGGCAGGCAGCTACAGTATTTACAGTTAGTGTACTGTGTCCTCTGCACAGTGTGCACCTAAAGAGCTACCTGAAGACAATTGCTGGTGTTCTCATACTAATAATACTACAGGCAGACAGTTGATTCTGCTAGCTGCAGTATCAGTATATATATATATACATCCCAGCTTTGTACAGCTACATCTAACTGCAGGCCATTAGTATGTCTGGAAGGCCAACAGGAAGAGGCAGACAGTCACAAGCAAATAAAAGAGGGCAAGCAGGCTCTGTGTCTAGAGGCAACCGTGCTGGTCGTGGAGACAGTGCACCCTCATCAGCACGTGGCCATGGGACACGCTTGTCCCTTTTTTCAGCAGCTGGCCGTGTTGAGCCACAACATGCCAAAGACTTGGTAGAGTGGATGACCAAGCCGTCCTCATTCCCAACATCCTCCCTCACCCAGGCTCAGGGTACTTTGTCTGGCTAAGCAGCTGCCAACGCGGCCTCTTCCGTTGGCTCAATGGCATCAGTCACTCCTTCCCTAGCCCCACCATGTCCTCCTGAGGAGTCCCCCGAACTGTTTGACCACAGTGTTGGGTACATGCTCCAGGAGGATGCCCAGCGTTTTGAAGGCTATGATGATGGTACCCAGCTAGAGGAAGGCAGTAACGGGAGCCCAGAGAGAGGGGGTGCCCAAGAAGTACAGCAATATGGCAGACATTTTTTTTATTGAAAATGTATACTTTATTTTGCAAGAAAATATACAAAAAAACAAATACTTCAACAGGGTACATTCCACTCTGTACTGCGATGCAACGCATAAATACACTACATAACAATACATTTCCAAGCATACAAATAAATTACATTCATCCTGCGGTATTATGCCTGATGTGTTGCGCAGAGTAATGGTACCCCGAATAGGCCCAATTTTTCTACCACTGTTTAACAATGGCATGCAATTACAATTCTTGATGTAATATTTCACAGCAGGGCCCATTCCTGCGCCCACCAAGAGTAACTGAATTAAGGGGACAAAAATCAGGTAGTCAAGTATTACCAAAATAGCGGACTTTTTAGGCTAAGAAATAATGAAGAGAAAATCTAATGAAAGCAATCAATTTTATTGAGATTTACATAATCAAATAATGAATACTCAAAGGGTAAAAACATATATGTGCATCTGTATTTATGTGCAGTGAGCCCTTGTGCGTCTATGCGTTTCGCTGTTAGGCTTCTTCAGGACACAACCAAGGTTCAAAGACGCAACAGATAAGAGAATATGTTTCTCTATCTGTAATGAAATACAAAGCAATTAAAAACATAGCTGGTACATAGGCAAACATAGTTTAAAACAGAATCATGTGCTAGACACCCGTGGATATATAGATCAAGGACAGACAACAAGATAGGTACCTTAGTTTGAAATACATTGCTATAATACCCATGGTAAGATGAACAGTAGATTTGGGGATTTGAGGACTAAAAAAGAAAAGCAGAATGCATCCAATATCAGTAATAAAATATTAATGATGATATATATCAATAAGAGGATAGCGCAAAAAACAAAAAAAACTTACTAAATCCACGATAGCTGGAACTAGAGGCAGGGGCAAATAGACATTCTATAGTCTTGGTATGAAGGACGTAGAAGGTGCCAGAAGGCGTCCGCCATATACAGCTCACTAGTTAGGCTTGGACAATACAGGTGACCATATAGAGCCCGGCAGCATATAGCTGTTACTATAGATAAAAAGATTGCAATTAGTAAAGGTATACTTAAACCTAAGTCAGTTCAAAAAAAATATCCATAGCGGCTAGCAATGTACTTACAACCGGGATTTCAATAAGAAACGTGCCGCAATGATAACAAAGGGCTGTATGCACTAAGACTTAAGGGTAGTGTAGGCAATAACGAAACAACAGCGCCACATGCGCCTGTGCAATCAGTCCAAGGAAACAGACCGAAGGGAACAAGAGAATCGCGTGCAGGAACAGATGCTCCCGCGCACGCGCCACAGATATTCAGAACCAGAGATGCATTATGGGCAATGTAGGAAAGGTCAGGCAGTCCTTACATATTACCACTACATATAACTCCCAACAATTAGTAAACGCCAGATAGATGGCGTAGGCAACAGATATAATACGCCATATTTTATGTGTATGGATACAAAATTGTATGGATGTATGGATGCATATTCAATACAATGCATTAGCTAATTAGTAATAAATTATGGAGGCTTGTGTGGCACCAAGTCATTAGAAAAATAGAAGGAAGGGGAACGAAAAAGGAAATGATGAGAGTAATATATGAATGCAGTGTTGCCAGTTCTCACAACATGTTAAGAACAGGGGGATATAAGCTTAAAACAAGGTATCCCATTGATGGACCGTCCCATCCACAAATCCCACGAGTGAATAACACATGATAACTCATTAAAAGCAAAACATTGATGCACAGTAAACAGTAAAGAAATATACATATATTACATAGATCACTCACATTGATATAATAGTAGAAAAATAGTCAAATGGATTCTTATACGGAATGATTATATATCCAATATACAAAGATAATATTTTGCTCACCAACATTCAAATCTCTCTCAGAATCATATAATTCATATATTGTTGCCAGTGATATGAAGAGAGAAAATAAACGGAAATAAATTTTTTGTAATTATGCATATATACGTACATTAAACGGGCTTAAATAGCATAGCAGTGGAGTAGAAGGAAGGAAAGGGGGGGGGGAAGAAAAAGGGGGGGGTATCTAAAGGGGGCCAGGGCAAGGGAAACCAAAGGGAGAGAGATAAAAACGATGGATATAAACATGTATTGATGGAAAGACGTATTAGAGAAAGGGTTTGAAGCTATTCATGTCGTTCAGGCCTGGATAGACCATGGCCTGTAATTTATGTATCCATTGAGTTTCTCGCTGGAGTACCTTTTTTTGTACTCCTTTTGGTTTCCCTTGCCTTGGCCCCCTTTCCCCTCCCCCCCCTTTTTCTTTTCTCCCCCCCCTCTCTCTCCCCCTCTTCCTTTCCCCTCCCCCACCCCTTTCCTTCCTTCTCCTCCACTGCTATGCTATTTAAGCCTGTTTAATGTATGGGTGGCAAACACCAATTTATCTATAAGTGCACCTATTTGGTCTAATTCAGTATTTCCTCATTGTTTATGGTGTAAATAGATCTCACCTCTTTTGCAAGTGATTTATCATTATGGCGGACCTGGCAGGAAATAACTGGGAGGATTTTATGCTGGATATTAAACAAACATGTTCCTCTTTGAATAATAACAATGTTGAAATGGTCTTTCCCAATATTTTGGCAGTCGACCCTGACTTCAGGATTGTTCTAAGAAAATGATGGAACTGATGATTGAATACTATATGCAAGAACTTAAATTAGTAGATTGTGAGATTAAACGTATTTATGACGAAAATACCATCATATTAAATAATGCTGGCTTTGCAACCTATGGCACTCGTCTAAAACAACACATTCAAACTTTCACTAAGGACTTATTAGTCAAAAAAGAGGACAAACTCGCACGGGATAAATTAGCCTTTGAGGGCAAATACGCTTACAACTGGCCACAAACTAATGGCCAACGAGGGAATCGTAAATTCCCTAATATACAGAGAAACAGGAAAAAGCCAAATGACAGAGCAAGCGATTCTGATTCCTCTATTAACTCTTATTTGTCACAAGGCTCTAGGACATCTGATCGGGGACGACAGAGAGGCTGAGGCTCAAGGAAGAGAACACAAACTGGCGGTGGGCACCTAACAGGTACAGATAAGAAAAGAGCACTGGGTGAATTAAATCCCCCCATTAATAATAGAAACATTACGAACATTGACTCTTCTCCCTTGGCTCATACAGCGCTATCTATGTTTCCAAACTCCACACTGGGTGTCTCTTCTGATACTGCTTCTACTACTTTGCCTTTAGCTTCAAAGACAGAACAGAACACCCGGCTACAAATCATAGATTGTGCAAAAACTTTGGCAGCATCTAGACCCATTAGTACTGCAGCAGCTGGAGCAATCCAGAAAGATCTTAAAAAATGATGCGTAGATCAATTTTTTTCCGCTACTGCATCACAACATTCTAACACCAATTCTATTACTGCGTCCTCCCCTGACTCTACTGTGAATATGCTAGTAAAACTAAATGATGACCTCACACCAAGTAGTTGTAAACTAGAAGTGATTAACCTATCATCTTATCCCTTGAGTGATATAGAGTACAAGCTATTGCAGCTCGGCCTTAGCTTCTGCCCCAATTCTCTACCAAATAAATTTGAGATCATGAAAGATCTATATTTGTTTGCGAGAAAGCTTATGTTAAAATGTATGTATGATAAAGATAGACAGGGTAAACAAGCTGAAATCTCTTGTCAAGAGATTTGGAAAGATTTCTCAGTGGTGGAATTCAGGGCTCTAAAGAACCTGGTTTCACTCTTAGATGAAAATGAATTCACCTCTACAGTACAGGACATTCCTGAATCTGATGAGATCATAGGCCAGCGCATGCAAACAACACTGTATCTGAAGGATATTCAATCAATAGCGGAGTCAATTAAGAAAAAATCTACAAACTTCCCTTCCTTACATATCAATTCCAACATATGGACTTTTCTAGTCCAAACTATTAAGGATATTGAATCTATGCCAATAGGTAAGATATCCAATTCCAATTTGAGTGAGGCCCACCTAGCTGCTTTAGACAAATTAAGCAACAACCCTGGTTTGGTAATTAAACCTTCTGACAAGGGGGGCAATGTGGTACTTATGGATGCACTTTCATACAGGAATATGTGTTGGGACATCCTAAAAAATAGGCTCTGGTATAAACCAATCTCTGTCAATGTCATAACCAGATTCAATCAACAATATGATGATTTACTACAATCTGCCCTTGCCAATGGCCTAATTACGAAAGAGATCTTTAAAGGCATTCAGGTCCCTTACCCCAAAGTACCAACTTTCTATTCTCTTCCTAAAATTCATAAGCATTCAACTAAACCACCAGGGCGCCCAATAGTCTCTAGGAAAGGCTCAAAAACTGAAAGAGCAAGCAGATTTGTAGATGAGTACCTATGCCCCCACGTTACTACCTTACCCTCTTATGGCAAAGATACCCTGGATCTCCTAAGAAACTTGGAAGGTCCAACTGTTCCTCAAGGTTGCTCATTGATGACCATTGATGTGGAAACTCTTTATTCATCTATCCCACATGAATTAGTACTGGAGACTGTCACCAGATTCTAGAATGTAAGAGGACCTACTTTTTCAGGTCTCAATGGCTTCGTACTACAACTTCCATCACATATACTTACAAAAAATGTCTTTTCTTTTGATGGATCCCACTTCCTCCAGGTACAGGGGGTCGCTATGGGCACGTGCTGTGCACCATCTTATGCGAACCTGTACCTGGGGGGGTGGGAGCGGGACCTTTTTGCCAATGATTTACATGCCTATCTTTTTTCTTTTGTGCTGCGATGGTTCCGCTATATAGATGCCATTTTGTTACTATGGGCGGGACCATTATCAGCATTAAATGATTTAATGACTGTTCTGAGTCAAAATAATTATAATCTATAGTAATATAATAATAATTATAATCTAAAGTTTACTATGCAGTCTAGCCTCACGAGTATCACATATCTGAATGTCACTATCAAGATAAATAGTGAGGGCCAAATTGACACATCACTATACCGTAAACCCACTGCGGGTAACACAATTCTACACGCGCACAGCGCGCATCCACAACCTCTTGTTCATAGTATTCCATTCAGTCAGTATATACATCTAAAACATAATTGTTCAACGGACGTTGACTTTAAACATGAAGCTGACCTTCTTTATCAGCGTCTTTTGACAAGGGGTTACAGTAAAACCAGTCTTAAAAAAGCTTTCAAAAAAGCCGTGGCTAGGCCTAGAAATACTCTGCTTTTTCCGGGTTCTAAGCAAATAAATTCAAATACAGTGAGATTTATCACTACTTATTCTGATAGGCATCAAACTATACGTTCAATCCTCGAAAGACATTGGCGTATTTTAACAACTGATCCCACCATCAGTAAATACATTGGGTCCAGGCCTGAAGTTACTTTTCGGCAAGCCAGATCCATTAGAGACTGTTTAGTGCGAAGTCATTATTGCAAAACCAATAAGGTGTCAACATCTCCTGCTGGTCTCTTCAGATGCGATTTTTGTGACCTTTTATTAACAGGGCCATCGGTTCTTCTCCCAAACGGCAGCACCCATGTTCTACGGCACCACATCATCTATCAATGGATACATAAATTACAGGCCACGGTCTATGCAGGCCTGAACGATATGATTAGCTTCAAACCCTTTCTCTAATACATTTTTCCATCAATATATGTTTATATCCATCGATTTTATCTTTCTCCTTCTGGTTTCCCTTGCCCTGGCCCCCTTTCCCCTCCCCTCCCCCCCCTTTTTCTTTTCTTTCCTCCCCCCTCTCCCCCTCTTCCTTTCCCCTCCCCCCCCTTTCCTCCCTTCTCCTTCACTGCTATGCTATTTAAGCCCATTTAATGTATGTATATATGCATAATTACAAAAAATTTCTTTCCGTTTATTTTCTCTCTTCATATCACTGGCAACAATATATGAATTATATGATTCTGAGAGAGATTTGAATGTTGGTGAGCAAAATATTATCTTTGTATATTGGATATATAATCATTCCGTATAAGAATCCATTTGACTATTTTTCTACTATTATATCAATGTGAGTGATGTATGTAATATATGTACTGTATATTTCTTTACTGTTTACTGTGCATCGATGTTTTGCTTTTAATGAGTTATCATGTGTTATTCATTCGTGGGATTTGTGGATGGGACAGTCGATCAATGGGATACCTTGTTTTAGGCTTGTATCCCCCTGTTCTTAACAAGTTGTCATAACTGGCAACACTGCATTCATATGCATATTGCTCTCATCATTTCCTTTTTTGTTCCCCTTCCTTTTATTTTTCTAATGACTTGTTGCCACACAAGCCTCCGTAATATATTACTAATTAGCTAATGCATTGTATTGAATATGCATCCATACATCCATACAAGTTTGTATCCATACACATAAAATATGGTGTATTATATCTGTTGCCTATGCCATCTATCTGGCGTTTACTAATTGTCGGGAGTTATATGTAGTGATAATATGTAAGGACTGCCTGACCTTTCCTACATTGCCTATAATGCATCTCTGGTTCTGAATATCTGTGGCGCATGCGCGGGAGCGTCTGTTCCTGCACGCCGCGCCGATCGGATGTGCGATTCTCTTGTTCCCTTCGGTCTGTTTCCTTGGACCGATTGCACAGGCGCATGTGGTGCTGTTGTTCCGTTATTGCCTACACTACCCATAAGTCTTAGTGCATACAGCCCTTTGTTATCATTGCGTCATATGACGCTTGTTGCTATGACCAGCTGTGATCAATTTTGGATATAAATAGCCTTCCTTATTGACACAATTTTGTGTGCAGTGGACGGCTCTCTCCCAGGGGCACGTTTCTTATTGAAATCCCGTTTGTAAGTACATTGCTAGCCGCTATGGATATTTTTTTGAACTGACTTATGTTTAAGTATACCTTTACTGATTGTAATCTATTTATCTATAGTAACAGCTATATGCTGCCGGGCTTTATATGGTCACCTGTATTGTCCAAGCCTAACTAGTGAGCTGTATATGGCGGACACCTTCTGGCGCCTTCTACGTCCTTCATGCCAGGACTATAGAATGTCCATTTGCCCCTGCCTCTAGTTCCAGCTATAGTGGGATTAGCAAGTTTTTTTGTTTTTTGCGCTATCCACTTATTAATATATATTATCATTAATATTTTATTATTGATATTGGATGCATTCTGCTTTTCTTAGTCCTCAAATCCCCAAATCTTCTGTTCATCTTACCATGGGTATTATAGCAATGTATTTCAAACTAAGGTACCTATCTTGTTGTCTGTCCTTGATCTATATATCCACGGGTGTCTAGCACATGATTCTGTTTTAAACTACGTTTGCCTAAGTACCAGCTATGTTTTTAATTGCTTTGTATTTCATTCCAGATAGAGAAACATATTCTCTTATCTGTTGCGTCTTTGAACCTTGGTTGTGTCCTGAAGAAGCCTAACGGCGAAACGCGTAGATGCACAAGGTCTCACTGCACATAAATACAAATGCACATATATGATGTTTTTACCCTTTTGATTATTCTATGTAAATCTCAATAAAATTGATTGCTTTCATTAGATTTTCTCTTCATTATTTCTTAGCCTAAAAAGTCTGCTATTTTGGTAATACTTAGTACTACCTGATTTTTGTCCCAGTAACTGTGAGAACTTACAGTGTTGTGGCACCAGCACCACCAACACCACCACCAAAGGCCCAATTTTTCTACCACTGTTCAACAATGGCATGTAATTACAATTCTTGATCTAATATTTCACAGCAGGGCCCATTCCTGCGCCCACCAAGAGTAACTGTGAGAGCTTACAGTGTTGTGGCAACACCAACACCTAAGGCCCCAATTCAATTTCTGCAGAGTATATAGGGCAGGCCCCTACTTTCAAACATCTAACTTACAAACGACTCCTACTTGCAAATGGAAGGAGACAACAGGAAGTGAGATGAAATCTACCCCTAGGAAGGGAAATTCTCTCCTGTAAGAGTTAATATGGGAAAAACGTGTCTCCTCTCCACTGATGCTTTATCACCAATCCTTGTTTCACTAAAAACCCTAAATTTTCAAAAAAGATCTATCATTGGGACAGAAAGTGAGGTGAAATCTTCTGAAGAGGTGCACAGACAGCAAAACAAATGTTACAGAGGTGATAACCCATCCCTATGTTTTCCAAAAAGCTTAAAAATAGATTTTTTGGCTGGAGCTACACTTTTAAAATGTACCAGTTCAAAATTACAAACAGATTCTACTTAACAACTAACCTACAGTCCCTGTCTTGTTTGCAACGCCTATATACTGCTGTTCAGAGTATATAGGGCCTGGGGGTCCCACGCCTTTCCTTTTTTTAATTTGGATGCGGGGTTACCCTTAATATCCATGCAAGACCCAAAGGGCCTGTTAATGGACTGGGAGGGTGGTACCCATGCCATTTGTTTTGCTGATTTTTATCCATATTGCTGGGACCCGACATTACATTAAAGCCGCAAGCAGTTTTAAATTACTTTTATTGCTTTAAAAATGTAATTTTGTGCAGGGACTGTTCTAAGCATGGGAAACACACGCCACTTTACAGGAATACTATAGACACGCATCAGGTACAATATTTAAAGGATATTTCACTTTTATTTTTTTCACTTTAAGCATCATTAAAATCACTGCTCCCAAAAAAAATCATTTTTTTAAAACTTTTTTTTGCATTGATACATGTCCCCTGGGGCAGGACCCGGGTCCCCAAACCCTTTTTAGGACAATAACTTGCATATTAGCCTTTAAAATTAGCACTTTTGATTTCGAACGTTCTAGTCCCATAGACTTTAATGGGGTTCTAAAGTTCGCGCAAACTTTCGATCCGTGCACAGGTTCTGGTGTGAACCGAACCGGAGGGGGGGGGGGTGTTCGGCTCATCCCTACTGCTGGCTTTAAATTTTTTTCCCCAAGGCGGAACTCTGCTTTAATGTAGCTGGAAATGTGTAGTAGAGTCTGTAGCCCTCGCTTGGTTACGATTTTGTCTTGCTGTTCTTGAGGGATTTTTCACTAAGTCTATCTGCAAGGAGCTGCTGGATTGTGATTTGCACCTGCCCATTGGTTTGCCTCTGCTTTGAACTATATGGACGGTTTTACTTCTCACTAGGGATGAGCCGAACACCCCCCGGTTCGGTTCGCACCAGAACCTGCGAACGGACCGAAAATTCGCGCAAACTTTAGAACCCCATTGAAGTCTATGGGACTCGAATGTTCGAAATCAAAAGTGCTAATTTTAAAGGCTAATTTGCATGGTATTGTCCTAAAAAGGGTTTGGGGACCTGGGTCCTGCCCCATGGGACATGTATCAATGCAAAAAAAAGTTTTATAAACGGCCGTTTTTTCGGGAGCAGTGATTTTAATGATGCTTAAAGTGAAAAAAAAGTGAAATATTCCTTTAAATATCGTACCTGGGGAGTGTCAATAGTATGCCTGTAAAGTGGCGCGTGTTTCCCGTGCTAAGAACAGTCCCTGCACAAAATGACATTTTTAAAGGAATAAAAGTCATTTAAAACTGCTTACGGCTTTAATGTAATGTCTGGTCCCGGTAATATGGATGAAAATCAGTGAGACAAATGGCATGGGTACCCCCCCAGTCCATTACCAGACCCTTTGGGTCTTGTATGGATATTAAGGGGAACCCCGCACTAAAATTAAAAAAAGGAAAGGCGTGGGGCCCCAGGCCCTCTGAACAGCAGTATACAGGCAGTGCAAACAAGACAGGGACTGTAGGTTTGTTGTTAAGTAGCATCTGTTTGTAATTTTGAACTGGTACATTTTTACAAGTGTAGCTCCAGCCAAAAAATCTATTTTTAAGCTTTTTGGAAAACATAGGGAAGGGTTATCACCCCTGTGACATTTGTTTTGCTGTCTGTGCACCTCTTCAGAAGATTTTACCTCACTTTCTGTCCCAATGACAAATGTTTTTTGAGAATTTGGGGTTTTTAGTGAAACAAGGATTGGTGATAAAGCATCAGTGAAAGGAGACAAGTTTTTCCCATATTAACTCTTACAGGAGAGAATTTCCCTTCCTAGGGGTAGATTTCATCTCACTTCCTGTTGTCTCCTTCCGTTTGCAAATAGGAGTCGTTAGTAAGTTGGATGTTTGAAAGTAGGGGCCTGCCCTATATACTCTGCAGAAATTTGGGCCTTAGGTGTTGGCGATGCCACAACACTGTAAGCCCTCACAGTTACTCTTGGTGGGCGCAGAAACGGGATCTGCTGTGAAATGTTAGATCAAGAATTGTAATTACATGCCCCTGTTGAACAGGGTCAGAAAAATTAGGCCTTTGGTGGTGGTGGTGCTGGTGCCACAACACTGTAAGTCATCACAGTTACTCTTGGTGGGCGCAGAAACGGGCCCTGCTGTGAAATATTAGATCAACAATTGTAATTACATGCCCCTGTTGAACAAGGTCAGAAAAATTGGGCCTTTGGTGGTGGTGGTGCTGGTGCTACAACACTGTAAGTCCTCACAGTTACTCTTGGTGGGCGCAGAAACGGGCCCTGCTGTGAAATATTAGATCAACAATTGTAATTACATGTCCCTGTTGAACAAGGGCAGAAAAATTGGGCCTTAGGCACTGGTACCACAACACTGCAACCCCTCACAGATACTCTAGTTGGAGTGCAGGAACAAGCCCTGCTGCAAAGTATTGCATCAAAAATTGTAGTTACACGCCCCTGTTAAACAGGGGCTGAAAAATTGGGCCTTAGGCACTGGTGCTGGTGCCACAACACTGCAACCCCTCACAAATAATCTAGTTGAGTGCAGCAACGAACCCTCCTTGCAAAATATTGCATCAAAAATTGTAATTACATGCCCCTGTTAAACAGGGGCTGAAAAATCGGGCCTTAGCCACTGGTGGCGGCGCCCAGAACAAAAAATATTCTTACAATCTATCAGCATGATCATTGAGGAGGAAGAGGATAGTCACTCAGCATTAGCATAGGCAGTCTTGAAGGGATCTGACATTTAACAAAAAATTATTTGGTTACATCAGCATCAGGTGCTTGGTAGCTGGTGGTGATCCAAGACTGATTCATTTTTATAAAGGTTAGTCGATCGACCGAGTCGGTGGACAGGTGCACCCTGTGATCGGTTACAAAACCTCCAGCACCACTGAATGTGCATTCCTAAAGAACACTGGATGCAGGACAGGCCAGTAGCTCAATTGCATACTGTGCAAGCTCTGGCCAGTGACCTATCCTCAAGACCCAGTAACCCAGAGGATTTTCGGTGGGAAAGGTGTCCAAGTCAGATCTTGCCCCTAGGTATTCCTGCACCATGTAAAACAGACGCTGGCAATGGTGGCTGGAACTGATCATACCTTGGGGCTGCGGACTAAAAATTGTCTGAACGCATCGGTCAGACGGCCACCTTCTCCACCGCTCCTTCTTTGACTGACCGAAGCCTCAGCAACATATTGTCCAGGAACAGGAGTTTGTAACCTCCCAGTCTCTGGGAACGCGTTGCACAGACCTTTCTGCAAGGTCTCCCGAAGATGTTTCATCCTTTGCTCTCTCTGCGACGGCAAGATAAGGTCCGCAACCTTACCCTTGTAATGTGGATCAAGGAGGGTTGCCAGCCAGTATTGATCCCTCTCCTTGATACCACGAATACGAGGATCCTTCCACAGGATTTGCAGGATCAGGGAGGCCGTGCAGCATAGGTTTGCTGAGGCATTCGGTTTGGAGTCCTTTGGGTCACTAAGGACGACATGATCTGCAGTCACCTCCTCCCAGCCACGTACAAGTCCATGGATTTCTTGGGACTGTAAATGATCCCTTAAAGACTGCTGCTGATGCTGAGTGCCAGGCTCCACCTCCATGCTGACACAATCCTCCTCTTCCTCCTCCTCCTCCTCCTCTTCCTCGTCCTCTTCCTGTGAAATCGGCGGGCACGCAGGAACACTGTCTGGATAAAGGGGGCCTTGAGAGCTAAGGAAGTCCTCCTCTTCCTGCCTCTGTTCTGCCTCAAGTTCCCTGTCCATTATTCCATACAGCGTGGGCTCCAACAGGTGGACAAGGGGGACAGTGTCACTGATGCATGCACTGTCACTGCTCACCATCCTCGTGGCCTCCTCAAATGGTGACAGGACAGTGCATGCATCCCTGATCATAGCCCACTGGCGTGGGGAAAAAAAACAAGCTCTCCTGACCCTGTCCTGGTGCCATAGTCGCACAGTTACTCATTGATGGCCCTCTGCTGCGTGTGCGGCCGCTGCAGCATGGCCAACGTTGAGTTCCACCTGGTGGGCATGTCACAGATTAGGCAGTTCTTGGGCAGGTTAAATTCCCTTTGGAGGTCAGCCAGCCGAGCACAGGCATTATATGACCGGCAGAAATGCACACAGACTTTCCTGGCCTACCTCAGGACATCCTGTAAGCCTGGGTACCTGCCCAAGAACCGCTACACCACAAAGTTAAAGACGTGAGCGAAACAGGGCACATGGGTCATTTGTCTCTGTCGGAGGGTGGAGAGGAGGTTGGTGCCATTGTCGCAAACCACCATTCCTGCCTTAAGTTGGCGTGGTGTCAACCACCTCTGAATCTGCCTCTGCAGAGCTGACAGAACCTCTGCCCCAGTGTGGCTCCTTCCCCCAAGCACACCAGCTCAAGCACCGCATGCCATCTTTTGGCATGTGTAGTTGCGTAGCCCCTTGAACGCCTACGGAGCACTGCTGGTTCCGAGGACAAAGAGGCCATGGAGGAAGAAGAAGAGGAGGGGGTGGAGGAGAGAGGTGTGTCAGAATCATCAGTAGTAGCATTTTGGAGGCGTGGTGGCGGAACAACCTCCAACACTACTGCACCTTGTCCTGCATCCTTCCCAGCTGCCAGCAGAGTCACCCAATGCGCCGTGAAACTTAGGTAATGTCCCTGTACATGCCTGCTGGACCATGAGTCAGCGGTAATATGCACCTTACCGCTGACCGCCCTGCCCAGTGAGGCATGGACATTGCCTTCCACATGCCGGTAGAGAGCCGGAATCACCTTCCATGAGAAAAAGTCGCGTTTGGGTACCTGCCACTGAGGAACCGCATATTCCACAAACTCGCGGAAGGGGGCAGAGTCTACCAACTGAAAAGGTAGCAATTGAAGTGCAATTTTGTCAAGCTTGCATTCAACCCCCGATGAATTTGGATGGCTGGGAGCGAACTTCTTTCGGCGGTGCAGCAGCTGGGGCAGGGAAATTTGCCTGGTACAATCTGACGTCGGTGTACCGATAGCAGATTGCTCACAAGTACTTGGCTGTGACACACCTAATTCTACACCTTCATTCCTCTCAGTGCAGGTCTCAGAGAGGACTGAAGGTATAGTGGGGTTGGAGATCCCAGCTGATGAGGAGCAAGGAGAGGTCCTCTTTGTTCTTTGGTGTGGGTCTTTTAGGTACGCTTGCCAACGAACTGCATGGCAGGTCAACATATGTCTAGTCAAGCATGTGGTGCCCAAGCGGGAGATGTTTTGGCCACGTGAGATACGATTGAGACATATGTTGCAAATAGCAGTGGTGCGATCTGATGCACTCGTCTCAAAAAAGGCCCACACCAAAGAACTTTTGGAATAACGCGCAGAGACAGCAGCGCCCTGAACATGCGGAGCTTTGTGGTGTGATGCAGTCAGTGTGCTGCCCTCTCCTCTCTCCTATCAGGCACCCACGTGGAGTCAGTGACCTCATCATCCCTTCCCTCCTCATCACTGGAGCAAACCTGGCAGTATGCTGCAGCAGGGGCAACATGACTGCCAGATTGCTGTCCTTCTTGGGCACCCCCTCTGTCTAGGCTCAGGTTACTGCCTTCCTCTAGCTGAGTACCATCATCGGAGACTTCAAAACGCTGGGCATCCTCCTGGAGCATGTACCCAACACTGTGGTAAAACAGTTTGGGGGACTCCTCAGGAGGACATGGTGGGGCTAGGGAAGGAGTGACTGATTCCATTGAGCCGAGGGAAGAGGCCGGGTTGGCAGCTGCTTTGCCAAAGTACCCTGAACATGGGTGAGAGAGGATGGGGAGGATGAGGACGGCTTGGTCATCCACTCGACCAAGTTTTCCGCATGTTGCGGCTCAACACGGCCAGCTGCCGAAAAAAAGGCCAAGCGTGTCCCACAGCCACGTGCTGATGAGGATGCACCGTGTCCACGATCAGCACTGTTGCCTCTAGACACAGAGCCTGCTTGCCCTCTTTTATTGGCTTGTGACTGTCTGCCTCTCCTTGTTGGCCTTTCAGACATACTAATGGCCTGCAGTGAGATGTAGCTGCTCTAAGCTGGGATATATATATATATATATATACTGATACTGTAACTAGCAAAATCAACTGCCTGCCTGTAGTATTATTAGTATGAGAACACCACCAACCTTCTACAGGCAGCTTTAGCTGAACACTGTGCAGAGGACGCACTACACTAACGTTTAAATAATGTAGCTGCCTGCGGTAATGATAGGATCAGGAAAACACCACCAATTTTCTACAGGTAGCTTTAGGTGAACACTGTGCAGAGGACGCACTACACTAACGTTTAAATAATGTAGCTGCCTGCGGTAGTGACAGGATCAGGAAAACGCCACCAACCTTCTACAGGTAGCTTTAGCTGAACACTGTGCAGAGGTCGCACTACACTAACTTGTAGCTTTAGCTGAACACTGTGCAGAGGTCGCACTACACTAACTCATAGCTTTAGCTGAACACTGTGCAGAGAACGCACTACACTAACTTGTAAATAATGTAGCTGCCTGCAGTAGTGATAGGATCAGAAAAACACCACCAATCTTCTACAGGTAGCTTTAGCTTAACACTGTGCAGAGGACGCACTACACTAACATTTAAATAATGTAGCTGCCTTCGGTAGTGATAGGATCAGGAAAACACCACCAACCTTCTACAGGTAGCTTTAGCTGAACACTGTGCAGAGGTAGCACTACACTAACTTGTAGCTTTAGCCGAACACTGTGCAGAGGTCGCACTACACTAACTTGTAGCTTTAGCTGAACACTGTGCAGAGGCTGCACTACACTAACTCATAGCTTTAGCTGAACACTGTGCAGAGGATGCACTACACTAACGTTTAAATAATGTAGCTGCCTGCGGTAGTGATAGGATCAGAAAAACACCACCAACCTTCTACAGGTAGCTTTAGCTGAACACTGTGCAGAGGACGCACTACACTAACGTTTAAATAATGTAGCTGCCTGCGGTAGTGATAGGATCAGAAAAGCACCACCAATCTTCTACAGGTAGCTTTAGCTGAACACTGTGCAGAGGTCTCACTACACTAACTTGTAGCTTTAGCTGAACACTGTGCAGAGGTTGCACTACACTAACTTGTAGCTTTAACTAAACACTGTGCAGAGGTCGCACTACACTAATGTTTAAATAATGTAGCTGCTTGCGGTAGTGATAGGATCAGAAAAACACCACCAATCTTCTACAGGTAGCTTTAGCTGAACACTGTGCAGAGGTTGCACTACACTAACTTGTAGCTTTAGCTGAACACTGTGCAGAGGTTGCACTACACTAACTCATAGCTTTAGCTGAACACTGTGCAGAGGACGCACTACACTAACTTGTAATAATGTAGCTGCCTGTGGTAGTGATAGGATCAGAAAAACACCACCAATCTTCAACAGGTAGCTTTAGCTTAACATTGTGCAGAGGACGCACTACACTAACGTTTAAATAATGTAGCTGCCTGTGGTAGTGATAGGATCAGGAAAACACCACCAACCTTCTACAGGTAGCTTTAGCTGAACACTGTGCAGAGGTCGCACTACACTAACGTGTAAATAATGTAGCTGTCTGCGGTAGTGATAGGATCAGAAAAACACCACCAATCTTCTACAGGTAGCTTTAGCTGAACACTGTGCAGAGGTCGCACTACACTAACTTGTAGCTTTAGCTGGACACTGTGCAGAGGTTGCACTACACTAACTCATAGCTTTAGCTGAACACTGTGCAGAGGACGCACTACACTAACGTTTAAATAATGTAGCTGCCTGCGGTAGTGATAGGATCAGGAAAACACCACCAACCTTCTACAGGTAGCTTTAGCTGAACACTGTGCAGAGGTCTCACTACACTAACTTGTAGCTTTAGCTGAACACTGTGCAGAGGTCGCACTACACTAACTTGTAGCTTTAGCTGAACACTGTGCAGAGGTCGCACTACACTAACTTGTAGCTTTAACTGAACACTGTGCAGAGGTTGCACTACACTAACGTGTAAATAATGTAGCTGCTTGCGGTAATGATAGGATCAGAAAAACACCACCAATCTTCTACAGGTAGCTTTAGCTGAACACTGTGCAGAGGTTGCACTACACTAACTTGTAGCTTTAGCTGAACACTGTGCAGAGGTTGCACTACACTAACTTATAGCTTTAGCTGAACACTGTGCAGAGGTCGCACTACACTAACTTGTAAATAATGTAGCTGCCTGACTGTGGTACTAATAGGATCAGAAGAACACCAACTATTTTCTTCAGGTAGCTGTAAATACTGTAACAACACCTGCCTGCCTGTCAGTAGGAAGAGAATAACAAGAACAGATCTAGCTAAACTGAATACAGTGTGTGTGTATGTATATATATATATTTATATATATATATATATATTTATATATATGTGTATGTGTGTATGTGTGTATATATATATATATATATATATATATATATATATATATATATATACAACTCCTGGGATGCATATATATACACAATACACTGTAAGTGCAGCTAACTGACCGACTGTCCTGCCTAATCTATCTAACTTAAATCAAATGACACTGTCTCTCTGTCTCTGTCTCTCAACGCCGGAACACACTACACAGGGCCGATGTGCAGGCAGCCTTATATAGTTTGGGGCGTGTACTAAACCCCCTGAGCCATAATTGGCCAAAGCCACCCTGGCTTTGGCCAATTAAAGCTCTCTGTACAGACGGCGTTGTGATTGGCCAAGCATGCGGGTCATAGTGCATGCTTGGCCAATCATCAGCCAGCAATGCACTGCGCTGCCGCAGTGATTTATGGGCTGTGACACGCCACTCGAATTTGGCGCGAACGGGCCATATCGTTCGCAATTCGGCGAACGACCGAACAGACGATGTTCGAGTCGAACATGGGTTCGACTCGAACACGAAGCTCATCCCTACTTCTCACTGTTATTTAGAGCGCTGATGTTGCTTGTATGCCATACAAGTTGTTTTTTGCTTTTGTTGTATAAGTTACTTTAGCATACAATTCCAAAATTAAGGTCCAGAACGTGTAAACAGGGGGACAGGCCCACCAAATCAAGTCAGCAAGCCTTGGCTTGGTTGGCAACACCAACAGAGGTCAGGCACAGATGGATAAAGTCAATGAAGAAGAATCAGGCTCCAATACCACCTAGTTAGGAATTTAAAATGTGTCTCATGTGACCTGCTAGGCAAAAATAAATGGTGGGTAAGTGCAAAAGATTTATGCCAGTCTACTTGAGTAATCGTCATGTCAAGTTCAATTGCCCAATTAACCATACATTTTGGAAGATCGGGATATGAGATTACTATAAATTGCAGAGAGTGTATGGTCAGGTAAGGAGTCCCGAAGGAGCAGATGCTCCATGGGCATCAAGTTTCTACTCAACAGGTCAGAAAGGTAATTTTTAACATTAAATTACAATATGGCTTGTGCAATGACTTTATATTATATATACAGTATATTAATATTTATTTTATTTGATATATTTTTTTAATGAAACTGCTGTTACCCTTTAAGCACTTTATTCAAAACACTTCAAGGTTTCTTTTTTTATGTCTTTTTTTTTGTACATGCCTATACATCTTTACAAACAATCTTACTGCTCTCAGTTTAAGCACTTTGTTCAAAAACACATCAAGGTTCCTTCTTTGATGTCTGTTTATCTGTGCATGCCTATACATCTTTACAAACAATCTTATTGCTCTCAGGTAGTTCCTCCATGAGGAGAGTTCAGTACTGATTCTAATACATATCTGTGCAGTCAATTGTTTCTGTGAGTCTATCCAAGTTGTCCCCAAAACAGGTTGGCTGTTTATACATGACTTTTTAATCTACAATTACAATCATCTTGAACTTTTTTCATCTGATTTGGGTCTGGCACTTCTTTCTGTATTTTTATGGTTTAAGCTACTGTTGGGTGTCCATCTAGGAAAACCTTGCGGTGTGGGAGCTGACTCGCCAGAGCTATTGAGCTTATTTGAAGTTTTCCTTCATCTGAGTACACTTACAAGTCTAAAATTTCTCAGTGCCTCATTGAATATACTGCATCATTCAGAAACAAAGAAAATTAAAAAGTTTCATTTTTTTTTCATAACAGTTTTTTGAGTAAAAGGAGAAGAGGTTAAAATGCATAGATATTACACAATGCAAAAATCCAGTGATTACAGAGGTAACTGAAGCTAGGAAAAAAATCAACACATTTTCATAGCTGAACATACACCTGTACAAGTTTGTACATTAATAAATAATGCAATTCAATAAACAATTCTGTTAGATACAAATAATCTAGGAAACATACCAACGTCGCCCGCTGTCAGCTAACACACCCATGCAAATTGGAAGAGGAGGAAATGACAAAACTGAGGTAGCAATTACAACCCCAACAAAAGTTGTCTAGGTGCTTCAACCATTGGGATAACTGGAGACTGATAGAATACATCCAGTGAAGGATCACCACTTTATGGGCATGAAAGAGAAGCTTATGGAGTAAAGTATGCTTCACCAGGGATAGCACGAGACTCCGTAAAACTCCCTGGATACATACCCTGGAGTAAATGGAATTCGTCATTGCATCAAGTCTGCACATTGTACCCACAATGTATTCACAACAGGGCAACCACAAATCAATGTTGAAATGGAGGCTTATGGTGGTTATGGTGGTTACTCTGTTTATTATCAGCGCACAGGTAAGTACTACATAAGCCCTCTTGTATAGCTGCTAGTAGCACATTGCCCCCAGGCGAGTACAACAATGTATAAATAAGATCAGCACTTGGAATGTATCTACACAAAGTCCAAATATTTATTTATCTATACGATGCTTGAACTCTCACCAGATGTAATGACCCTTTATGCATATGATTCTAATTAAAGCTGAATTTGAAAAATCTTCAAAGTGTGTCTTCTCTTTGTCTCATCCACTTCCACTCTTCCTTTAAAAATTGCAAAAAAAAACCAAAAGTAAAAAATATATATAGTGTAATACGTTCAAATATTAATAAGGTTAAAATGAAAAATGATTGTGCTCACATTTCACATTTCAATTGCCCATTGTAGCAATGATCAGATGATTCTTATGGCTGGGGACATATGTGGAAGATGATGAATGGGAATTTGATGATATGTGACTGCTATATTTTTTATTTAGTATGAGATAATGGGGGAACAAGAACATTTTTGAAAACTAATCAATGCCCATTAGTAAGAGACTATGGTCTGGGACAAGTCTAGACAAAGTGGCAGTCTTAAGCAGAGATAGTACATTGGTGTGGCCAGGAACAGGTTGATTTTTTAATGGGATTGATGTGAAAAAGAATAACAAGTGTTTTGCTGGAACAATGGGTGTAAATGATGCCACACTTGAATTAAGCCTAGCTCTAGTATAAACTTGGAAAACAGAGTGGCAGAGAAGGAAACCAGACCAAACCCAGGAACGGATGGAGTATCTGTCAACATTAGGACAACACACATTATTAAAGTCACTAATTCACAAAGTAGCAGAAAGCAGGTATGCAGATAGGAAGTTACCACCAATAGGTTTGCTTTTGGCTGAATATGGAGGACAAATTTAACACACACAATAAAGACACGTTAATAGGGTTGGAATCTATAGCACCATGAAAACAATGAAGTGGCCAAAATGGTCCAATTTCAAGTAAATTAAAACAAAATGAACTGTACACTTAATGAGTGACCCCCCCTAGAAATTTGAGAATAAGTAACAAGATATGCCCAACCAACCCAAGCTCTCCTCAATGCTAAGACCATACTGACAGCCACATGTGTCACCTGCAACATGATGATATCTTGATGCTTAGAATGGCATGTACGGTGCCAGGCAAGACACAGAAGCTTGACTTGGCTAGATACATTTAAAACATATGATGGAGTGACATGCAGTCATATAAAAAGGAGAGTAGCACAGGCAATATAAAACTGTTATGGGCAGCACATGACAACTTCACAACACAGCTACTTTACAAGTCTAAATCCATCGATGCGCCTCTTCAGGTGACTGGAAAAAGAGGGGTTTCTCCCATCTTCCACAGGACATTCTGCAGAGTGGACCATAGCATGGGGGATAGTAAGGTCCTTACATTTCTGCTTAGCAAAGAAGACCTAGGTGTATTTTCACTGTACTTCTAAAGATAAGTCAGGTTAAAAATAAATGGATGTGTTCTCATACATGTACACTTCACTCAATCTGCTCATAGCACAGCATCCCAGTAATTCAGCAGCTTGGCGACAAGCATCACTGGCAGAGCCCTGGGTGGGGAGATCTGAGTGAAAGACAGTGTGCTTGTTCCACAATAAAGCCTCTGAAAATGTGAAGTGCCCAAACAGTGATATTAGTAACTGTTTCAGTAAGGCCTCAAGTTGCACTAGCTCAGCCTTGTCTGGGAACCCCTCAACACCAATATTACACCTCTGTAGCCAGTTGTTCTGGTCATCAGTTTGTTTTAGAGTGTGACAGTAATTTTCGTATCGCAAAGCTGGGGCACATCAAAAACAATGGTGGCAGCTCATCCTCCATGTGGCCAATGTGTATTTCAGTCTCTTCACCTCCTTGATCTTCGTGATTAGGCTGGTCTGACAATTTTTGATAGTAGTGAATATATTACCAATGTCTTCATCTGTCACTGCCTGTGATGCCTCAGGAAGTAGGTCCAAGGGCATCCGTGTGCCCCTGTTAAAATCTGTCCAGTGAGGAAGGAGTCCCCAATGCTTGTCTCTGTGGTGCCATATAGATGAAAGTCAACAAGGGGCTAGTACCCAGGAGGAGTGGGAAAAATAGTTGTAGAAGTAGTGAATAATGTCAGTTACCGAACAGGAGCTCTCAAAAGTGTGTCCTACTCCTTTATTGCTCAGGCCACACCCCACCAAAGTGTTTCATTTTATTGGATTTTTGTTGTACTGCCTATAGGAACCTGATAAATTCTGCATAAAAAAGTGAATCTTTTCTACTCCAAAAAGATTAGAGAGAATTGAGAGGGAACATATTTTTTTTTTGCCTAATCATGCATTGTAAATGAGACAGAGCTGCATACAAATTTGCAGACAAATAAAAAATATGCAAACTACTCATTTTAAAAACACTAACGTTATAAAGAAAGATGATACTAAATATGAAACTAAAATAAGTTTTTCTTTATAGCATTACAAAATGCAGCAGGGAAAACACCTAACCATCCCTTAATGTCTGCCATAATTGAATTGAAAGGTAAGTCCTTACTAAAGTGCTCAAGTTCAAAAAGCAAAATGGTCTTTCATGTGTGTAATGTAAGTGGCAGAGTATCTGAGAGCAGATTTCAGAAGCCCTGTGTACTGTTGCTTGACCCCACTGGGAGCCAAGGCCATAAAATATATGCTGTGTGTTTTCTTGTTCATATTGTTTTGTTTGAATTCAGAGGAGACAGATTTTCTTTTGAAGATATATTCCACTGTGCCACTGCTTCTATTTTAGATGAAGGGATTGGGAATGAACTCTAAAAACCAGCAATCAGGATAAAGCTTGGAGGCAGCTGCTGGCAAAAACAACTGCTCCACTTGGACATTTTTAAACACTAGACTTATCAAAGGAGAAACCATCTGCTAACCCTAGCAAAGGTTTATTTATTTCATTCTTTTTCTTTTGCATACTGTTTTTCCCTGAGCTTGTGTGATTTTGAAGCTACTCGAGGACTCGTTGGCATGATAATGCACAGGAAGTGCAGGAGAAATCATTTGAGATGTAACAGATTGGAAAGTACTGGTTAAAGCTAAACGTAGCTATTCCACTACGAGTTTCTAAGTTTCATCATGTACAGTATGTAAATATTCTTTTCATGAAGAAAATATAAAATACATTGCCAGTCGCTATCTTTGTTTCTGTTACAATAATGCACATTTTTACAGTCAGTTTTTTAAATATAAAGTGAATATGTATTATTGACAAAGGGAATTGGTACCTGAACTTCAGTTGTATTGTTAGTTTAGATAGTTATTATGACCTGACAGGTTCACTTGACTATTTTCTACACGTTTCAGCAAAAATGCTTAGGTTTATGTATTTCATTGTTGTATTTTTTTTAACTCTCTTTAATGTCAATATAGTTTAATATTGTTAGGACAGTAAAAAGTGTGAATAGATCCAAGGAATAAAGGACCCTTAAGGGTCTGGTATACTTTAGCTTCTGCCCAACTCTTTTCAAATATTCCAATAGCTTAATAGCAAAAATGTATAAAGCATATGTTTATGCATACCGATTTTTTCAAAGGTCTTCTTTCATTACAGGTCTTTTTTAAGTGTGCACAAAATATTTAAAGCCCAACTGATTTGTCAGTTTAAATCATCTAATTACATTTCAGATGCATCAATGCAAAATGCTCATTAGGTCCATCCAGTTCAACTCACAGAAAACAAAGAAGAAGAAAAACACACACACAAATCAAAAACCTCACATACACAATCCTATACATGCAGTTGATCCAGAGGAAGGCAAAAAAAAAAAAAAAAAAAAGTAAAACATGATCCAATTTGCTCTAGTAGGGGAAAAATAATTCTTTATCCCCCAAGAGGCAAATAGATATTCCTTGGATCAACTTTACCTATAAATATTAGTATTCAGTTATATTTTGTGCATTCGGGAAAGAATCCAGGCCTTTTTTTAAAACAATCAACTGAGCTGGCCAGAACCAGTTGTTAAGTGAGTCTATTCCACATTTTCACAGCTCTTTCTGTGAAGAAGCTTTTCCATATTTGGGGGTTAAATCTCCTTTACTTCAAATGTAAAGAGTGTTCTCTTGTCTTTTGGGATGACCTTAAATTTAATAGCGCTACACCAAATTTACTATATGGACCACTTATGTATTTATATATGTTAATCATACCCCCTTAACCACTTCCACCCTGTAAAGGATTTACCCCTTAACCGGTTCCCGACCGACTCACGTCTATATACGGGGGCAGAATGGCTCCCTTGGACGAAACCCCGTACAGGTAAAAATGTGTCAAAAGTGTCCGATCTGTCCGTCACAGTCTTGCAATACCACTTAAAATTGCAGATCACCATCATTACTAGTAAAAAAAAAAAAATAATAATAAAAATGCCTTAAAAATGCCATAAATCTTTCCCATAGTTTGTAGATTCTATAACTTTTGCTCAAACCAATCAATATACGCTTATTGTGATTATTTTTACCAAAAACATGTAGAAGAATATATATTGGCCTAAACTGATGAAGAAATTCATTTTTTTTTTTTTAAATGGGGGATATTTATTATAGAAAAAGTAAAAAAATATTGTTTTTTTTTTTTCAAAATTATCGGTCTTTTTTTGTTTATAGCGCAAAAAATAAAAACGGGAGAGGTGATCAAATACCACCAAAAGAAAGCTCTATTTGTGGAAAAAAAAGGACGCAAATTTAATTTGGGTACAGTGTCGAACGACCGCGCAATTGTCAGTTAAAACGATGCAGTGCCAAATTGTAAAATGTGCTTTGGTCAGAAAGGGGCTTGAAGCGGTTAATGACCAGCCCATTTTTTGCGATACAGCACTGCATCGCTTTAACTGACAATTGCGTGATCCTGTGACACTGTACCCAAATAAAGTTTCCCATGACTAAGTCAATCTTTGATGAAACGTACGTCGGGTGGTAGGCGTGCTGACGTCATCGCGGTGTATTGTGTACTGGTGGACGGGTGTCTGCGAGCCGGCCCGCATTTTCCTATGAGCTTATTTTACTCCTGTTTTATGTAAGTGCAATACTTCCTTTTTTTATAATATGATGTATGCGGATTCACACTATGGAGAGTTTCTCTTTTTGACCCTATAATGCGGATCGCTGGTCCAGTCCCAATCCTCTGGCATATCCTTATTACCATGAAGTGATCCACTGCTGGCGCTGGTCTGATGTCAGGATTTTGATCCCAATTTACAGGCTTGCTACTGCTTGCCTTTTGGTAAGCGTGCATTTTTGAAGGTGGAGGTTCACTGTCACTGGTGTTTTCATTCAATATTTTTCTTTGCACAAAAAGGATCGCTTATCAAGGTTCACTTCACAGAACGTTATTTCTTTATGGGACTATTTTTTGGATGATATCCCTTTTTATGTGGGGATTTACCACCATACTTCACGGCACTTAGATTGTCACATTATGTTTGGTTAAAATGTTTTTGTTTTTTGTTTTTTTTCAGCGTAGCTTTCCTTTTCCTTTCTCAAATAAAATTGATGTCCCTTTCTTTCCCACAAATAGAGCTTCTTTTGGTGGTAGTTGATTACCTCTGTGGTTTTGAATTTTTTTGTGCTATAAACAAAAAAAGACGGACAAATTTGAAAATAACAAATAGGTATCCTTAATGCTCACGCCCTCTGCACGAGGAACACCTCCACCGCGCCAATGTCACCCCTAAAAACTTCAAAAATACTAAATAAATATACACCAGTGACAGTGATTAAATTAAAATAAACTAGTAAACACAGAAAATGTAGAGCTGCCCCCTTAAAATCCCAATATGAATCAATAGTTAATTTAATCCTAAATGTCGGTTTTTGAGCGCCTTCTAATTTACCCTATGTGTCGGTTCACCATTTTTGGTTTTTTAACCGACATTTAGGATTAAATTAACTATTGATTCAAATTTGAAAATAAAGCAATATTTTTTACTTTCTGCTACAATACATATCCAAACATTGTGGTGGACAAATCTGACCCCAAGTGACACTTTTTAGGGACCAGTGATATTATTACAGTGATCAGTGTTAAAAAAATGCACTGATCAATGTAGAAATGACACTGGCAGGGAAGGGGTGAACACTAGGGGGCGATTGTGGGGTTAACTGTGTTGCCTGGGAGTGTTCTAACTGTGTGGAGGATGGGCTTACTGGGACAACACAGAGATCACTGTTACTGATCACTAGGAACAGCAGATCTCAATGTTGTCCCCTGTCAGAATGGGGATCCGCCTTGTTTACTTAGGTAGATACTGATTTCGCCTCTGTTTACCGCGATCAGGGTGGCCGGCGGACATTGAGTCCGCCGGACCCATGGATGAGCTCCTGCAGCATGTGGCGGGCATGTGCCCGCTGTATCTCATGCATAGACCGATGCACAGGTACGTCAGTTCGCGCAGACGGGCCGCCCTGCCGCAGTATATGTGCAGTGGGTGATCCAAAAGTGGTTAATCTCCTCTTCTTAAGAGAGAATAAATTCAGTTCAGCTAATCTTTCCTCATAGCTGAGCTCCTTTGCCTCTTATCAGTTTTGTTGCCCTTCTCTGCACTTTCTCCAGTTCCCCAATATCCAAAACAGAACGCCCTATTTTAGTAATACTAATGATTACAGGGATTACAGCTAGAGAAGCCGAGGACAAGGATTACTGCTGGAGAAGCAGAGGACAGGGACCCCTGGCAGGTCACTTGGCAAAGCTCCTTTCCCATCCCAGCACTGTATACAGCCCCCCCCCCACACTACACAGGGCTGAAATCACATTCCTTTACACACAGTCTGTCAGTCTTCACAGGGTGTATGTGGCTTTTATGTTGCCCTTCTGACCTGTGAAATTCTCTGGTTGGAACGGCAATGTATTAGTATATAAGTATAGTGGGCAGATACACCCTGTGCAGATCGTGGCTAACTGGCTGTGTTGTAAAGGAGTGCTGTAATGGGAAAGGAGCTCAGCAGCCGGGCATAACATGCAGGGTGGAGGGGGTGGTCAGGGGGCTTTGGGGGGGGCAACTTAGATCTGGGAGGGCAAAGCCATGTGACACAAAATCTGGAGCCTACAGCCCTTCAGGGGCCCCCAGAGGAGGTGTTAAGGGATTTGTTTTAGCAATTTCTGAAGGTTTCTCTGTCAGTGTTGGGATAGACACCTCCCGGAGGTGTGTGTCTTTTCCCCAGTTGTCAGGGAAGTAGGGTAAGTAGACATCCCCGGGAAAAGGGATACAGAGAATCCCAGCTGGTGACACTGAGCAGTGTCATACCTCACCAGTGACATCGGTCCCATCGTGGCTACGGGACAGCACTCTCCTCCTCTTGCCTCGCTGAGCTTGGTTACCATTTCATGTTGCCAGCACACAGCACAGACACTTCCCCATCCTGGGCTGTTCTCACCTCGTGCTCCTCTTCATTCAGGAAATGGCTCACAGCTTCTCCCCAGCCAATGGGAACAGAGGGGTGTGGACTGTGGAAGGCAAAGTAGAAGCCCAGTACTGAAGTGTGGCTGTGGAGCCCTGGGGCAGATCGGAGCTGGATTTTGTGGAGGATATAATATTATGACAGGGAGACTGCAGGGGCCCCCTGGAGCTAAGGGTGGGGTTGCGATTGAGACCCCTCCAACCCTTTATGCTACGCCCATGCTCCTTTGTATACATAGAGATGAAGAAGGTATTTAATACATTTGCCTTCTCTTTTCTTCCAGATTATTTTATAAAGGGCCTACATGATCTGACCTGACCTTTTCACTGTTAATATTACTATTAATATATTTAAAGGATTTTTGGAGGTTTGTCCTACTTTTTCTTTCAATCTGTCAATCGTTTTTAATTTTTGCAGCCTTGATTTCATATTTACATTTTCTGTTATATACTTTGTAATGTTTAAATGATGATAGTGTTTCTTCATTTTTATACTTTCTAAAAGCTCTTTTCTTATTATTTATAGCTTTTTTAACTTTGGCCAGGAGCCACATAGGTTTTATTTTTAGTCTTTTAAACTTGCTCATGTGAATATATTTTGCAGTGTGTTCGCATGCAGTCGTTTTGAAGAATTCTGTTCTGTGTTCATCGATGCCAATATTTCCTCCCAAGTCTTGCAGAGAAGCCCTCATCCTTGGAAAATTTTCTCCCTTAAAGTTAAATTTTTTTATCTTTTCAGTATGTGCTTATTGTTAACAGCTAACATTAAATTAAATTCTGTTATGGTCGCTGCTACCCAGATGTTTTTTTATATGTCACATAGTGCTGGCTGGAACCTGAAAAGTTGGAAATTTGAGTGGCACGTGAAAAACGGGAGTTGGGATCTTTTCTAGCTAAAACACCTTTTCTGTCACTTTTTAAACATTTTTTTTCATTCCTTCAGTCTGCTAATTTAGGGGAGTGGTTAATTGTTCACAGGTGCTACAGGTACTATAACACTTTCTGTAGAATTGAGCTTGCTGGAAGCTGAAAAGTTGGAAATATGAGCGAAGAGTAAAAAACAGGAGGTTTAAACAGGAGTCTAACTTGTAACATTTCCTGTAATATTAAGTAATATTAAAATTGTAACTGGGATAATGAGTGCTAGCAAGGTTAAAGGTTTTGAGCAGTGCACTGTATGCTGCATGTATACAGTAATGGAGCGACAGCTCCAGGATGAATACCGCTGCAACAGATGTGAGCGGGTTGCCCTTCTGGAAGATCACATTAGAGTTCTGGAGGAGCAAATTGCAACACTGGTCAGATCTGACATTCTTGAAAAGCAGGGGATATTTTCAGGATGGAGAGCAGGGGAAGGGGCTGGTGAAAAAAAATAAATAAAAAAGAATAAAAAATAAAATTAATAAAAAATAATTGAAAAATTGTAAAAATAAGTAATATAAAGTTGTAAAAAAAAAAATAGTAAAATTGGGGACCCTCATTGGACCCCACCAATCTTAGCAACCTACACCCCATCTCCTTGATTGCCTTTTTATCCAAACTCCTTGAACGTCTACTCAACAACTGACTGAGCAACCACCTCACTGAGAATAACCTTCTTGATCCCCTTCAGTGGATTTCACCCTCAAGACTCCACCAAAACTGCTCTCCTAAAACTCACAAGCGATCTTCTAACAGCTAAAAACCAATGGACATTATTCTGTACTCCTATTATTATAATAATAGTGTGCAAAAGTGGTTTATCTGTGTGGCTATGAAGATGCCATGGCTGTACAAACACTGCTACAGGTCCTAATTTGACAGATAACCAGGTGTGGGTGAATCATGTATAAAAGACAATTAGCGCTACCTTCCTAAAGTGCTATGTGCTATAAACTAAAATACTGCAAACTATATGAACTAATAATTAACCATTTGCCGACCAGCTCACGCCGATATACGTCGCCAAAGTGGCATGGGTACGCAAAACGACGTTCCCGTATGTCACACTGTCACTGGCCGCTAGCGGGCGCATGCCGCGGGAGCGTGCCTGCGGCTCGATGCCCGCCGGTGGCCCGCGATCGTATCGTGGCACAGAGAGGCAGAATGGGGAGATACCAGAACAGGCATTTCCCTGATCTACCTAGCAACATGACAGGGATCCACTGCTCCCAGTGATCAGGAGCAGTGATCTCTGTCATGTTCTATTGAGCCCATCCCCCCTACAGTTAGAACACACTAAGGGAACACACTTAACCCCTTGATCGCCCACTAATGTTTAACCCCTTCCCTGCCTGTGACATTTAAACAGTAATCAGTGCATTTTTATAGAACTGATCGCTGTATAAATGCCAATGGTCCCAAAATAGTGTCAAAAGTGTCCGATCTGTCCGCTGCAATGTCGTAGTCACGATAAAAATTGCAGCTCGCCGCCATTACTAATAAAAACATTATAATAAAAATGCCATAAATGTATCCCCTATTTTGTAGACGCGATAACTTTTGCGCAAACCAATCAAAATACGCTTATTGCGATTTTTTTTACCAAACATATGTAGAAGAATACATATTGGCCTAAACTGAGGAAGAAATTTGTTTTTTTTATATATTTTTGGGGGATATTTATTATAGCAAAAAGTAAAAATAGTTTTTTTTTTATTTGACGCTCTTCTTTTGTTTATAGCACAAAAAATAAAAATCGCAGAGGTGATCAAATACCACCAAAAGAAAGCTCTATTTGTGGGGGAAAAAAATACATAAATTTTGTTTGGGTACAACCTCACACGACTGCGCAATTGTCAGTTAAAGCAACGCAGTCCAACTTGATTAACCGCTTAAGCTCCATAAAATTTAACCCCATTTATGATAAGGCCATTTTTTCAGCACTGCACTACTTTAACTGGTAATTGCACAGTCATGCAACATGCGATATAAACAATTTTTCTTTTTGGAAAAGAAAATATTGTTTACTTTTTCCTAGAATATGCACTTTATTACCAAAAGTATTGGGACACCTGTCTTTACACGCACATGAACTTTAATGGCATTAAATGAGTTGGCCCACCCTTTGCAGCTATAACAGCTTCAAATCTTCTGGGAAGGTTGTCCACAAAGTTTAGGAGTGTGTCTTCTGGAAGGTTTGACCATTCTTCCAGAAGCACATTTGTGAGGTCAGGCGCTGATGTTGGATGAAAAGGTGTTCTATTGGGTTGAGGTCAGGACTCTGTGCAGGCCAGTCAATTTCCTTCACCCCAAACTCGCTCATCCATGGACCTTGCTTTGTGCACTGGTGCACAGTCATGTTGGAACAGGATGGGGGCCATCCCCAAACTATTCCTACAAAGTTTGGAGCATGAAATTGTCCAAAATGTCTTGGTATGCTGATGCCTTAAGAGTTCCCTTCACTGGAACTAAGGGGCCAAGCCCAAACCCTGAAAGACAACTCCGTGCCATAATCCCCCTTCCACCAAATAATTTGGACCAGTGCACAAAGCAAGGTCCATAAAGACATGGATGAGCAAGTTTGGGGTGGAGGAACTTGACTGGCCTGCACAGAGTCCTGACCTCAACCCAATAACACACCTTTGGGGTGAATTAGAGTCGGGAATGCAAGCCATGCCTTCATCATTAGGTATCCCCTGATGGTGTCAGATGTAGGCTGACAAAATGGCTTTGGTTGTGTTTGAGATACGTCTTCTCTGGTCAGTTGGAACGCAGGTGGAGCGCAAACTGGTGATTCCTATAAAATAAATTCTGATCCTTGTCTTCTTTGATGTAAGTGCAATACAACCTTCTTTTTTAAATAAATGATTTGAAATACTGCACCATGAGAGTGTTCTTTCCTCTCCCTCTCTATATGGCAACAATGGAGCTTTGAATACACTATATATATATATATATATATATATATATATATATATATATATATATATATATATATATATATTTATATTTAACATGGAACATCAGTCATCAATTTTTCAATTTTTCATCTATTAAATCTTCTGCCCTTGTTGTTTTAACTTTGGATAGTATTACATCATGCACAGGGGGGGGAGTCATAAGAGGGCCAATGCGAGCTGCAGAGCTGGAGGTGTGCCTCTGTATGTCTGTGTAAATCCAGGAAGTGAACAGGCAGAAGCTTCAGCTGCCCACAGTTAAAATGGATGCAGCCAGACTCAGTGGAGGGAGATTTCTGCAGCATATTTGGCAAGTACAGAATCACATTATGTATAAAATAATATACAAAGTGGTTGGAGGGAAGCTTCACAATGGCAAATGTGTTTTTATTACAAATTATGTGAGCAGACTGCAGTTCCTCTTTAATGGATGACAGCAGCGGTTTAAATTCATTCCTGTGACCTCATGTATGACATCTTGGATTTTCCCATATGCGTAATTTGACTTCCTGTAACAGTGGTCAATTAAGTCTGGTGAGTGCAGTGTGTCTGCATGCTGGTGGAGAGGAACCTTTTCTATACTAACTGGAGGTCGTTATTCATGTGTGGGATCTATACATGGACTTCACAATTTTTATGTAACTTTTATGATTTAAATGAAGATGTATATATTTATTTGTTTATTCACTATGGTGATATGTAATTTATAAGAGCATGGTTCCTTTGTTTCTTTTCACGTTATAGGTGCTTTGCAGGGATGAGAAACTGACATATCGCTCCCTCTGTACAGAGCTCTGTGTTGTTTACCAACACAGTACTTGGGGCAGTGATTGTGCACAGACAATCAGCAGGTCCCAGCTGTGAATCATTGGCTGGGACTTGCTGACAGATCCCACTGTGTATAATCACAGCGGGAGCAAATATGCGAACACACTAAACCCAGAAGTAGGCAGCGACATATGGGTACATCATTAAGTAATTAATCACTCCAAAGACATGCTGGTAGGTTAATTGGCTTCTGTCTAAGTTGGGCCCCAGTATATGAATGTAAGCTCCTTGAGGGTAGGGACTGATGTGAATGTACAATATATATGTAAAGCGCTGCGTAAATTGACAGCTCTATATAAGTACCTTAAATAATAATAATAAATAATAATCAGTAACAGAATATTATAGTCCATAATTATAAAACAATACATTATTTACTAATACTACCCCAGATGATGTCCCCTTGGACGAAACGCGTCGGTACCACTGCTGACACCACCAACATTTCATCACAAATGTGAGTGTTTTTACTTCTCAATAAATGAGTTTTAACTATCCATACAGTATTACGCTATGTATAACTATATTTCTTCTATATACGTATTGGATGTCTGAGCGGATCTACCTCCCATATTCCATTTAAATACATCTAAGCATCCGTGGTACCTGGATTAACCTGTACAAAGCATAGATACCATTGTGGGTCCCCACTATTTAAAGCTTGATTGACCCAGTGGGTGTACACCCAGCTGTGTCCAATCCCTCCGGTAAGCCTCCAGCTTAAAGGTGGTGGATCTTCTATCAACACATACAAAGTCTTGTCACAAATTTTTGGGTGTTAAATGCTTCCTAAGGACTCTTTAAACCCTTTGAGGACTTTTTAATTTTTGTTATTCTTCACTTTTCATTTTCACTCCTTGGAGCGAAGTACCACCATTACTTCCCTTCACATTATGTATATATTGTGTACAGTTTTATAAGGAGTATTTTGTACATTTATACTTCACATATAAGTTGCACAACTTTGCACACGTATAGTGGTGTTGTTTATAATTCTTAGCGCTACACTTCTTTTATATATATTATTTACTAATATTAACAGGCATAGCAGCACTCATGGGTTTTGCAGCAAAGATAAATAAGGAACAGCCTGTTTTGTCAACATTATGATGAAGCTCAGTCGGTCTTTCGCAAGAAACTAAAACGTGGAGATAAACAGACTAATTAACCCAAAGTTCACCCACCAACAATGCCCCCTAGTGATGACATCAGACAGCGTAAAAGTAAAAAGACCTATATAGGGTTAAGGTCAAAGGAAGGTCACAAAAGGAATAAGTCACTATTGTGGGTGGATGTTGGTTTTATTAGTAAGGTCACCTCTATGTTTTAGTGTCTTTAGAAAGATGAACACTGAGCTCTGTCAAAATGTTGAAAATAAAACATTGTTGCTTTGATTTAGCTCTGCTGCAAGACCCTTGAGTGTCTCTATACCTGTTTTGGATTTGTATGGATATTTCTTTGTAAGTGAGTCTTCTGTTGAAAACTACATCCATTTAAATCTGTGAATCAATTGGCAGGAGCATAGACTTTGTTTGGTCTGTTTCAGACTAAACAATTGGACAGAATCTGTATAGACCTCTACGCAAATACATTGGATTGTGTATGAAAAAAAAATGGTCCAATGCATCTGGGGGATGTGATATTAAACAAAGCAAAGAAAAGACCTGGAACAAAAGAGTAATTTAACACTAGCACCCTTGTCAAGTTATTAAATAACTAATTCATTGGATATGGAACCAGAGTAAGACTGGCCATTTGTGCATTTAGCCACACTGTAGTTATGATAATTGAGACCAGCTGTTATACTGTTTAGGGTTTGGACTTGGTCCAAAATAACAGTGAAGCGACACCACTCGAAGAAGTCAGACTGTAAACAGCAGTGCTCATACAGACAGAGTCTCCCAGTCTGCACTTTAGCAGCAGCTTGCTTTGGGCCATGAGTCAAGATCTGTCTGGAGGTAAAAATTGCCTGACATCAATAAGCCAGCTGGATTATACGGTTTAATGCTGAGACAAAATCACACTGTTTAACTGTTGATATCATTTCATCCATTATAAAATGGAATACAGTTTTGAATACAGGTACTTAAAACCATTCTGTCTGGAAGCCAATTGTGTGCCAATAATTCTGCTGTTGTTTTAGAAGATCATGTACCTTATTTATCAATGTATATATGAAAAAAAATAACCTACCATTCAGAAAATTACTCGTTTACCTTTATTTAGTATTAACTTATTAATATGTATTTTAGAGGCTCCAAATGGTTGCCACGGGCTACCCAGTCTTTCTAAAAATGAATTATTTATGGAAACAGCATGTATAATTGTATAAATGTCACAAGCCACATATTTTGTATTTTCTCAGCTACAAACACTTGCTGTAATTTTATGCAGCCACCTCTGCATTTTCTAAATGGCAGACTAAACACTTACCAACAATACTGCAAAGGGAGGAAAACATATCTGTGCTTAAAAAAAAATCCTGGCAAAAGCAGAACATTGCTGGACCAGTGGAGCAAGGAGAATTGCAAGATGGAAAATGCTATATTATGTGCTTTTTATAATCTAGTGATCTAGTATATGGTATGTATCCAGCACTTGATCTACAAAGATTACAATGAAAAATATAGTAGAAGAAGTGAAAGCACATGTCTCTTATAAGATCTGCAGATTGTATAAGAACTGGACACCATTCAGGTTCTGCTGCAGCGTAAAGCATGGTTTAGTTTAGAAAACAAAAAAGTTATTCCTGTGTCCTTCTATAACAATTGTCATTCTCACCCGTGTGACCGTTATATTAAAGTATAACTAAAGGCAAAACTATTTTTTTTAGTTTTGGATAGAGGGGTGAGGGATTAGAACCCCTGTCAGTTTTTATTGCTGTCTGTGCCCCCGTTAAGGAGATTCACCCTCTCTATTTGTCCTGTTTATCATTATCATTGAATGTGAATGTAAAAGAAAATCCCAAATTTTGGGTTATCTCCAGAAAAGTAATATAGGGGAAATCTTCCAATATTAACACTAGTTCTGGTGACCTGGGGGTCCCCAAGGAATTCCTTTAATGTGCAGGGATTTGCGCTCACTTCTTTTTGGCTATGGGCCAGGAAGTGAAAGGAAATCTCTGCAATGTGACACAGATGGCGAAAATAATATGATAGGGGTTATATCCCTCCCTCGCTCTATCAAAAATAATTAAAAAAAAAGTTTTGTTTATAGTTCTTTAACATTTTATTGGCTGGCAGTACTGAAAATAATTGCCTTTATGGAAAATAACTATTTATATAGTTGGTAAGTTTGTGAGCATGCTGTTTATGTGGATATAGGTGCAGGAGTCATTCTCATACAGTACACTGCGTGTAAAAGATCTGTCACTAGATATTGATACTGAGTTATTGCTAGTGATGGGCCGAACACCCTCCAGCTCGGTTCGCACCAGGAACTCCCAAACATGCAAAAAGTTTGGACCTGACCCTATTAAAGTCTACGAAACCCAAACTTGAAAAATCAAAAGTCCCCATTTTGAAGGCTACATGCAAGTTATTGGCCATAAAAAAGGGTATGGGGGCCCGGGTACTACCCTGGGGGACATGTATCAATGCAAAAATGTTTTTTAAAAAAGATCATTTTTACAGGAGCAGTGATCCTAATTAGGGTTGCACTAATACCGATACTAGTATTGGTATTAGTGCCGATACTGAGCATTTGCACAAGTACTTGTACTTGTGCAAATGCTTTGATGCCTAATCTGATACCTCTGAATGAAGAGGCGTCTCTCCCAGAAGTCAGTGGGCGGAGAGGGCGTCAACACGACATGCTGGCAGCAGTGGCAGGTAAGCTGGCAAGGGCGCGGGGCGCAGCCGCTATGTTCCCAATGCCGGGTGTTAATTCTGTAAGAATCGGCGACCCATTACATTCTGTAAAGGAAGTGATATTCCATCAGAACACTGTGATGCCCATCTGGGTACACCCAGCACTTGGCCACAGTAAGCCTGTAGTCAGAAAGCAGCAGCGTACATCTTGTTACATCTAGTTAGTGAACTATATGGGCTGGGTGTAACCGCTGCCGCCTTCTGACTGCAGGCTTACTGCGGCTGAGTGCAGGGTGTACCAAGATGGGCATCGCTGAGTCACTTACGTTACTGAATAAGTCGCCAATTCGGATGGAACAGGCACTTGTCTTCAACTTGCTAGCAGAATTGAGTATTAGGTGTCTCATCATTATGCCAGCCAATTGCCAATCAGTGCTACCTTTCTGTGCCCATCAGTGCCTGCCCATCAGTGCTGCTCATCAGTGCTACCTCATCAGTGCCATTAGTCAGTGCCACCTGTCAGTGCTGCATACCAGTGCCACCTATCAGTTCAGTGCCCATCAGTGCTGCATTTTAGTGTCACGCCATCAGTGCCACCTAATCCTATCAGTGCCTATCAGTGATGCATATTAGTACCTCCTCACCAGTGCCACTCCATCAGTGTCCTTCAGTGCCGCCTCATCAGTGCCGCTGTCACATGACATTAAAAAAGAGTATCAGTATTCGGTATCGGCGAGTACTTGCAAAAAATTATTGGTACGTGTACTCGGTCTTAAAAAAGTGGTATCGGTTCAACCCTAATTTTAACAATGCTTAAAGTGATACAATAAAAATGAAAAATTCCTTTAAATAAATGCCTGGGGGTCCCCTTAGTCCACCTGTAAAGTGGTGCATCTGTACCATGTATAGAACCTGCTGCAGCCAAATGGGCATATATAATGAAAAAAAATAACATTTAAATAGATTTTCCTGGCTGTAAGCCATTGCCGGTAATAAAAAAATGTAAAAAACACAATAAAACAGTGTGCTCCCCCCACCCAAAACCATAATGAACATCCTGCCGAGCACCCCGCAAATTCGTGTGTTCACCAAATAGGTGATGTTCAAATAGGCGATGTTCGGGGCCAAACTTATGCTTGGTCCGAACTGCTCGCCCAACACTAGTTATTACTTGCTTAATGTTTGTTCTACCTTTTGGAACAATGTTGGTTAGTGATGAAATATTCTGACACTTTGCTGTCCTGTTTTCAACAAAGAAGAAGCCTCATCAGTCAATTGCAGCATCAGCAGCTTTTCCAACATAATTTATCCTTGAAAATCTTCAAAATGCAGACACAGTATCCATAATTGTCCACACTTCAACATTTTCTATAGTAGTGCAGAGTTTTATAGTCTGAGTCATTAGTAAGTCATAATTAATTAATTAGAATTAGGAGTTCAGACTTTGTAATTTTAAGTGAAGTATTAAATACAGACATATTCTAGAATATCAAGAAAATTTACCAATGTTTTCTAGGAAAATTAGTGATGGTACATTATTGGGACAATCAAGTCCTGAAACTGTTTTGAAGATCTGGCAGTCTTGAAAACAATGTAAAGTGGTTTTGTACATTTTCTATTTCTTTATATAATATGGTCAAGACAAAAAAAAATATTTCTTTGGCAATGAGATATAAAATATTTCTTTAAAGAATGATTTAGAACAGTGACTAATTCCACCTTCATCCCCAAGCTTAGATGGCTCTGTGGGAAATTTCAGTCAGGGAGAAATAGTGTGAAAGTATACAGCTTCTGTAATGCTCTGCCTTTTTAAAATCGATAGTGCACCTTGTGTTAAATGTTGATTTGTAAAAAAAAAAAAAGAAAAAAAAAGGATATACAACTAGTAAAATACTGATATAAAATAAAATATCAGTTTAAAAATATATCAGCTTAAAAATAGTAGAATCAAACTGATCCACAACAAGATATAAAAAATATATAAAATCTACTTTTTTCCCTTTTCTACAATACAGGCCATACATGGGTCAAATTCCGAATGAATTTTCTTTTGGAAAATCAGAAACTTTGCATCTTGTGATCTGATGATGCCACCATTGATTTCTAAATTTGACCAACCAAGCCTTCAATTTCACCTCATGTTACTACAGAAAATAATTTTCCTGGCCAGTGTGACGGGAGGGCCCGTGGAACCAAGAATCCCTTGGAAAGGTTGGGAAACCCATGTTTCAGCTCACCATGCACCTCTTATGTCTAAGTCACCCTGTGCCATCATGGCACAGGGTGACTGAGAAAATATCTTGGATTACTTAAAATGGGACAGTAATATTTATCCACAATATCTCCCAGGATATATGTAAAGACTATTCTTGGTTTTGTTTGATTCTGAACTCAACATGTTAGTTGAGAGAGCTGATCACATTGGCCTCTGTACAATGTAGGAGACAGGCTGACTCCTGCTGGAGCTCCTGCTATTGTGAGAAGGTGTCTTGTGTTTATACTTATGATAATGTATAATCTACTGTGTGAAGCTCGGTGACAACAAGTCTGACCTGTAGTGAAATCCTGATTATTCATAACAATGCTCAGGAGGGCACGGAGTCACATTGGCTGCTTTAAGGTATTAGTTAATTAGCTCATGTCAATTAAGTTTCGGGTTACAGGTGTATTGTTAGAGTAATATGAGCAGGAGGGGGACCTCCTTTTCTACTGTATAGAAGACTTGTATTTTGGTTCTAATAAAGAGTCCATGTTCAGCACCTAAACAGGTATCGTCTTGTTTTGTGCTTGTGAGTGGTTGTAATATCTGATATCTATATTCAGACTGGGAGGAAGTGGTATATGACGAAAGCACTCAAGCAGAGTGTGGGACATTTCGTTACAGCCAGCAATCTTTTGTTCCTTTCTGTGAATTTCCTTTTCTTTCCAGGAGTTTTCTTTTGTTGCTCTCGTGCATTTCTTTTTCAATGATATTTCTCACACGATTCTGCCATCATTGATTAGAAAATTGTTTGTTTTTCAAAACATTTCCAACATGCTCAATCACTCAAATTTGATGGCTACACAAAAATGGCACAGTGGGCTGCAATTGATGGCACAGTGGCTGCGTTTGATGGCACAGTGGCTTCAATTGATGGCACAGTGGCTGCGTTTCATGGCACAGTGGCTGCAATTGATGGCACAGTGGCTGTGTTTCATGGCACAGTGGCTGCAATTGATGGCACAGTGGCCAGGCCCGGATTTACTCCCTTTGCCGCCCCAAGGCCGGGCCCTTCAATGCCGCCCCCCCCACACACACACACACCACCAGAAAAAGCCCCCAGACATAATACGGTCAAAGACTGCAGACATGATACAAGAGATGGTCAGAGACTGCAATCATAGTACAGGAGATGGTCAGAGACTGCAGACATGATACAGGAGACGGTCAGAGACTGCAGACATGATACAGGAGACGGTCAGAGACTGCAGACATGATACAGGAGACGGTCAGAGACTGCAGTTCCTATGGACATTAGTAGATAATGGCCGATCGGCCCTCTCACCTGACCCAGCGATACAGCAATGGTTCCTCTGATCAGGAGTCAGCTCACTCTGAATTGCCCGTGGCGATTCCGCTGGGTAGCACCCAGATCTGTATTCCTGCAATGACTCCATTCCTTTCTCCGCCAGGGATGGCACCAGGCTGTGTGACTTTCCCTCTGGTGGCACAGGGCAGCCGGGTTCTCTCTTTCTAATGGTTTTCCCTCAGCAGTGTCCTCTCCCTCTGGAGTCCTGGGTGTACTTTCCTGGGTGTAGACCCCCCCAGGACAAACCACCCCCCTCCATTAGTACAGACCCCCCCAGGACAAACCCCCATCCATTAGTACAGACCCCCACCAGGACAAACCCCCCTCCCTTCATTAGTACAGATCCCCCCAGGACAAACCCCCCTCCCTTCAATAGTACAGATCCCCCCAGGACAAACCCCCCTCCCTTCATTAGTACAGACCCCCCCAGAACAAACCCCCCTCCATTAGTACGGACCCCCCAGGACAAACACCCCTCTATTAGTACAACCCCCCCCCCCGGACAACTCCCCCTCCATTAGTACAACCCCCCCAGGACAACCCCCTCTCCATTAGTACAAACCCCCCCTCAGGTCAACCCCCTCCATTAGCACAGCCCCCCCAGGACAAACCACCCCTCCCTTTATTAGTACAGACCCCCCCAGGACAAACCCCCCTCCATTAGTACAGACCCCCAGGACAACCCCCCTTCATTAGTACAAACCCCCCCGGACAACCCCCCCCTTCATTAGTACAGACATCCCAGGACAAACCCCCCCTTCACTAGTACAGACCCCCAGGACAACCCCCCCTCCATTAGTGCAGACATCCCAGGACAAACCCCCCCTTCACTAGTACAGACCCCCCAGGACAACCCCCCCTCCATTGGTGCAGACATCCCAGGACAAACCCCCCTTCACTAGTACAGACCCCCCAGGACAACCCCCCCTCCATTGGTGCAGACATCCCAGGACAAACCCCCCCCTTCACTAGTACAGACCCCCCAGGACAACCCCCCCTCCATTAGTGCAGACATCCCAGGACAAACCCCCCCCTTCACTAGTACAGACCCCCCAGGACAACCCCCCCCTCCATTAGTGCAGACATCCCAGGACAAACCCCCCCTTCACTAGTACAGACCCCCAGGACAACCCCCCCTCCATTGGTGCAGACATCCCAGGACAAACCCCCCCCCCTTCACTAGTACAGACCCCCAGGACAACCCCCCCTCCATTAGTGCAGACATCCCAGGACAAACCCCCCCTTCACTAGTACAGACCCCCCAGGACAACCCCCCTCCATTAGTGTACAGATGGAGACAGGCTTGGGCAGGAGTGAGAGACACAGGAGGACACAGGAGAACACGCGCCCCCCTCCCTCCCCCGCACAGAGACCAGCCGCTCTGATCTCCTTCGGCTGCTCTCCTTCTCTGACAAGAGGAGGGAGCGGGGACAGGCTTGAGCATTGTAAAACCAGCAGCGGCGGTGACCTGCGGAGGACGCCGCCTCAGTCTGGACACACACAGAGAGGAGGAAGAGGAGGGAGAGGAGCACTCTAGTGCTTCAGCGCCCCCACCTCTCTGGCGCCCGGGTGCGCTGCATCACATGCTGCTATGTTAGTGTGGGGGCGGCCGAGAATTCGTTGCAGAAGCGGCGCCGCCCCTGTACCACTGCCGCCCCGAGGCCTGGCCTCGGTGGCCTTGTGGGAAATCTGGCCCTGACAGTGGCTGCATTTGAGGGGCACAGTGGCCCTCAAATGGCTGCATTTGAGGGGCACAGTGAGGCTGCAATTGATGTTTTTTTCAGTATTTTTCACAAATTTTCAGTTTGTTTGCACCTCCCCAAAAAATTTTAAGCACCAGCCGCCACTGCCTATAAGCAATAATTCAACAGAGTAGATAATTGCCTGATGGCCAGACAGAGTAACTGTAACTTGCAGTTTATTAAATGGGTGCAAAGTTAGAAGCAATAATGGCAAAAACATGCATACACTACAGAATAGTGAAAACAGGTTGATGATGGTGTAGCCCTCTTTTGGGGGAGGTGGTTATGGCCCTCCCCAAATAATATACTGCACTAAACCTGTAGGTGAAGAAGAGAACCAGAACTTCGCTAAGTGGAAGAATGGGTTTGATAATAAAGCTGGCAGTGTCTCCATCCAGGACAGGGACTCTGTGAGCATAAGGATTCCCTCCCTGGGTAATTAACCAGTAATCTAATCAAAGTATTTAGGAACTACTGCAGCCATCATATAACATTAACCATAACTACTGTATATAAGAGATGGGCCGCACACCCCCCCGTTTGGTTCACAGCAGAACTCCTGAACAGGGGAAAAGTTCTGCTCTGAACAGCGAACTCTATTGAAGTCTATGGGAGCTGAACATAAGAAATCAAAAGTGCCCATTTTGAAGGCTTATGAAAATGAAATTCTGATATAAAAGATTTACAAAGTGTGCCACATCCCATGAAAAATAGAAAAGAGAGGAACCCCTGGGGGTGGGATTTTTAAGGCACTACCAACAGAATAATAATTTGAATATTGGACAAAATTATGGACATAGAAATATCGAAATATGCAAAATTGATGATATAGTTGAAATCGATCCACGTTTCGAAGATGAATGTAGTCTTCTTCATCAGAGATTAACAGGAAATGTATAGTCTATAAAATTCAAATACAAACAATCAACAATCTATTAGTACATTCCACCCAAAGTACCTTGCCCATAAAAGAGGCCTAAGGTGCTGGTGACTTACATCTTATTCAATTGCACATGCATGAGATCGTCCATATCCATTTTAAAAGAGGAACCCTGACACATGGAGTCATCCCGCCATCCTATACACATTTTCATTGCTTAGAGTAAATCTCTATAGAAGAAGTATATCCAGCCCAGATTATATACCGAAAAAATGTATATGGACTATGCCCCCAATCATAGAAAGGAGGCTTGTCCTCAACTGGGGCAGGCCACGTGTACTGGGGCCTGTGAAACAGGAATCCTGGAAAAGATATACTAATATAGTATATATATATATAGTATATAGTACATTTACCTGTGAATTATCTGCATCTTTGTCTAGTTCTTGTCTACATGTTTCTCTATTGCTTTCTTTATGTAAACACTGTCACATTCAGTCCCTGCCATCCTTGCCACAATTTGCTATCGTTTGCAATTAGGTCCTTTCAGTGATATTGGGATCGAGGCAATTTTGTGACGCCATATTGTCACACATTTCAGTTTTATAAGATACATTTTGTCTTTTGTACGCTATCTAATTTTTTATTCTTATATACTCTTTCCACCTTTAACTGGTTACCGCCCGCCCACCATCAAATGACGGCGGGGAAGTGCGGCTCTCGTTCTGGGATGAGGTTATATGACGGGGTCCCAGAACGGCCGCTCTCGCGCACCTGCGGGGGCGCGCAGCTCAACAATCGTGGCCGCGTCATGTTGCTAGGACACAGCACGGCCCCGATCTCTGTAAAGAGCCGTGTCTGTGGGTCTTTAACCATGTGATTGGCTGTGTCCAATCACAGCTGGTCACATGTAAATAAGGAAATGCCAGTAATCAGCGCTCCTCGTCTCACACTGACAGAGTGTGTGGCGAGGAGAGCCGATCAGCGGCATCTCCACAGAGGGGGACATGTACGAATGCAGTCAGGGCACTGATCATCAGTGTCCTGATTAAAGTATAGTAAAACAGTGTCACCATACAGTGCCCACCAATGCCAGTAATCAGTGCCCACAAGTGCCACCAATCAGTGCCCATTAGCAATGCCAGTCAGTGCTGGCAATCAATGCCGCCTATCAGTGCTGCCCATCAATGCCCATCACTGCTGTTGATCAATGCCCATCAGTGCAACCCATCAGTGCCCATCAGTACTGCCTATCCATGCTGCCTATCAGTGCCTATGAGTGTCCCCTATCAGTGCCCACCAGTGCCGCCTATTAGTGCCCATCAGTGCCACCTAATGCCCCGTACACATGGTCGGACTTTGTTTGGACATTCCGACAACAAAATCCTAGGATTTTTTCCGACGGATGTTGGCTCAAACTTGTCTTGCATACACACGGTCACACAAACTTGTCGGAAAATCTGATCGTTCTAAACGCAGTGACGTAAAACACGTACGTCGGGACTATAAACGGGGCAGTGGCCAATAGCTTTCATCTCTTTATTTATTCTGAGCATGCATGGCACTTTGTCCATCGAATTTGTGTACACACGATCGGAATTTCCAACAACGGATTTTGTTGTCGGAAAATTTTATATCCTGCTCTCAAACTTTGTGTGTCGGAAAATCCGATGGAAAATGTGTGATGGAGCCTACACACGGTCGGAATTTCCGACAACAAGGTCCTATCACACATTTTCCGTCGGAGAATCCGACCGTGTGTACGGGGCATTACAGTGCCCATCAGTGCCTCCTATCAGTGCTCATCAGTGCCACATATCAGTGCCACCTATCACTGCCCATAAGTGCAGCATATTAGTGCCTCCTCATCAGTGCCACCTCATCAGTGCCCATAAGTGCCACCTCATCAATGCCCACCAGTTCAGCCTATCAGTGCCCATCAATGCCGCCTCATCAGCGCACATCAGTGAAGGTGAAAAATTACTTAGTTACAAAATTTACTGACAGAAAAAAAGTAAAAAATATTTTTTTTTCAAAACTTTTGGTCTTTTTTTTTTGTAAAAAATAAAAAAACCCAGCAGTGATTAAATACCACCAAAAGAAAGCTCTATTTGTGTGAAGAAAATGATAAAAAAAAAAAAAAAATTGGGTACAGTGTAGCACAACCGCGCAATTGTCATTCAAAGTGCGACAGTGCTGAAAGCTGAAAAATGGCTTGGGCAGGAAGGGGGTGTAAGTACCTGGTAGGCAAGTGGTTAAACCAGCCCGAGGTACCATATATATACTGTCCATAATTTTGTCCAATAGTCTATGTATTTTTCTATACAATTATTAAAATTGTTATTCTTTATCTTTATCTTTGTCTGTTGGTAGTGCCTTAAAAATCCCAGCCCCAGGGGGTTCCTCTCTTTTCTATTTTGAAGGCTTATATGCAAGTAATTGGCCATAAAAGTGGTATGGGGGTCTGGGTACCACCCTGGGGGACAAGTATCAATGCACAAAACTTTTTTAAAAAAACAACTGTTTTTTCAGGAGTTGTGATTTTAACAATGCTTAAAGTGCAACAATAAAAATAAAAAATTAATTTAAATATAGTGGCGGGGGTCCCCTTAGTCTACCTGTAAAGTGGCACATCTGTAGCGTATATAGAACATGCTGTAACAATAGTGACATTTCTAAAGAAAATAAAAAGAGTCAAATCACATTTAAATTGACTCGCGGTTGCAATTGCGGTTGCAAAAAGAAAATTTGAGGGAAACCCCATTCCAAAATTCAAAGTAAAGAAGAAATGGTAAAAAGAATCCATACCATACCTGATGTAAATCCATCATCAATCACAAGTCCCATCGCACCCAAAAAAAAAAAAATGCTCCGCACTCATTGACAGTTGACCACTGAATGCCTCCTCCACCGTTTGACAGTTAGGTGGCACTGCCCCCTTGTGACATCACCGACCTAGCATGCACTGGTCCGGGATGTCCAAGAGGGGCAGTGCCACCAGGTGACGTAGCCAGGTGGTCCTGCCCTTACCTATATGAGAACTGTCAAACGGTAAGCCAGTCACTCAGTAGTTTGCCTTCACGGCGGGCAGAGCAATTTTTTTTTTTGTTCTTTTTTGGGTCCAGCAGTGTCACGGCGTCATGATTGATGATGTATTTACATCAGGGGACACTGCTTTTTTATTGTTTAATATAGGAATTGTCAAAAAACTGTCTGTGTTTTTATTACATTTTGACACTTTTTTGGTGAATGGGTAGGGGTACTATGTACCCCATACTCATTCACATGGGGGGGGCTGGGATCTGGGGGCCCCCCTTTTTAAAGGGGGCTTCCAGATTCCATTAAGCCCCCTGCCCGCAGACCCCTAAAACCACAGCCCAGAGTTGTGGGGAAGAGACCCTTGTCCCCATCAGCAAGGGGGACAAGATGCTTTGAGATGGGGGGCAGAGCCCCCCTCTGCCCCAAAGCATCCACCCCCCATGTTGATGGCATGTGGCCTGGTTCAGAAGGGGGGCTCGTCCCCCCACCTTTGCTGGCCTGCCAGGCTGCATGCTCTGATATAGGGTCCTGTATGGATTTTGGAGACAGAACAAAATAGGATAGAAAATAAAAGAACAGAATAGAATGGAATAGAATAAAAAATAATAGAATAAAATAGAAAGATTATGCCCATCTTCTGAAATTCAAATAGAATAGAAAAGGAATAGAATTAAAAAACAGTAGAATAGATTAGAAATAATATAACCATTTTCCAAACTTAAAATAGAATCAATTTGAATAGAATAGAAAATAGAGTAAAATAGAATAGAAAATAACACAATAGTATAGAAATAACAACAGAATAGAATGAATATAACCATCTTCCTATTCTAATCTTTTTTTTTTATATTCTATTCAAATTTGAATTGATTCTTTTTGAACTTTTGGAAATGGTTATATTCTTTATATTCTAATAAATTCTATTCTATTTTTTTAATTTTTATTTTTTTTGTTTATTCTATTCTTTTCTTTTCTATTCAAATTTATTTCAAAATTTATTCTATTCCAAATTCAAATTTCGGAAGATGGTTATATTCTTTCTATTCTTTTTATTCATTTATTTATTTTTTTCTTCTTTGCCACTTCAGCGAAGTATTTTTCTGGGGATCTTGTTTCAACTTTACAGTTCAATCTCGTCCCTTCACATCATCACATCATTTTGGCATTATCGTCTGCATTTTACAAATCAATCCAAATATATTAGAAAAACCCTGTTTCATTTTCTTCCCCCTTTTTTGCCCTTCTAAACACTCCCAAACCTCCCCCCCTCCCATTACCCCTCACCCTCACCTCTCTTACTTCATACCCAGCTCCTACTCCTACTCCCCTCTACTCCTATCGAATCCAATCTCCACTCATCTCTCCTTCTCTAATATTCACCGTCTAGCTACTTGGGGGCCTCAGGACTATATACCCCATACCTCGGCAAATCTCAATGAACACTTATACTCCACCCATTCCCTCCATTTCATCTCGAAAACTTCCATTCCCATCCCTTCGCTGAACCTAAGATACTCTAGACTTTGAATTTCATTAATTTTATTGAACCAATCCCGCATCGTGAGTCTTCCTTTCACTTGCCAAAATCTAGATATAAGGCTTTTGGCCACATTAGTGAGCTGTGGTATTAACGTTTTCAGGTATGTCTTCGTGGGCATTTCACTCCTATGAAATAGGCACTCCCATGGGTCGTCTGGGATTACAATATTAGTGATCTCTTTAATTGTTCTCCTTACTTCCCCCCAATATTTTTTAATTTCCGGGCACTGCCACCAGATATGCGCCATTGTCCCTATTTCTTTACATCCCCGCCAACAGAGTTGCAATGTTTCCCTCTGAAATTTATGTGCTCTGTCGGGGGTAATATACATTCTCGCCAAACACTTATAGTTCAACTCCAATAACTTGCAGTTGACCGAAGTGGTATTAACCCTTCTCAATATCTGCCACACCTCCGTTTCTTTAAGCTTGCTGTCCAATTCCTTCTCCCACTTCTTAATAAATGGTGGGATCTTCATGCCCCCCAGTTCTGTTAATACTCTATAAATCTTAGAGATCCCCCCTTCCTTTTTTTGTACATACATATTTTCTCCAAAGGCAGTAGGTTTTTGGCCGATCTAATTGGCTGCGGAAGTGAGTCAATAAAATTATTCAGTTTATTGTACCGCCATGGGTCTATGACTAGCAGTTTGCACTTATCTTTTAGTTCTTGATACGTGCAGATTTTATCCTGTCTCATGACGTCCTTTAAGGCTGGATTCGCACCTATGCATTTTTAGTGCTTTTTGCATTTTGCAGATTTGCACTACAGAACGTGTACCATAGGAAACCATGGTGAATGGACTGTAGTGCAAATCTGCAAAATGCAAAAAGCACTAAAAATGCATAGGTGTGAATCCAGCCTTATTGAGCGTCCTCCTCCAATATCCACTTCCCCAACAAGTCCTTTATCCCCGGTACAAAATATTCTGTATCCTTAAGTGGAATTAAGGGTGAATTAAACTCCCAGTGTTACATTTTGTGCAGGTTATCCCAAATTTTAAGTGCATGTCTTATAATGTCCTGTGTTTCCCTGCTAAATTTTCTTAAATATGGTGGAATCCATACTATCCTGCCCATCGTGGCTTCACTAATTATATTTTCCATTTTGACCCATTGTTTTTCTTTATTCTTTTTAACCCATTCTATTATTCGTGATAAGGCAATTGCCTCATAATACTTTTACTAATACTAATATTCTTTCTATTCTATTGTTTTTTCTATACTATTCTGTTATTTTCTAGTCAAATCTTTTATTTTCAATTCTATTCAAATTTGAATTGATTCTATTTGAATTTTGAAAAATGGTGATATTCTTTCTATTATATTGTTTTTTTTAATTCTGTTCTCTTCTAATCTATTATAGTCTATTCTGTTTTATATTCTATTCCTTTTTTATGTATTTAAATTCAAACTGATTCTATTTGAAATTCGAATTTCAGAAGATTATGAGGTTATATTCTATGTTATTCTATTCTATTTGTTTCTATTATATTCTAGGCTATTCTGTTTTTTATTTTCTACTATATTTTGTTCTGTTTTACTCTATTATATTCTATTCTTTTATTTTGTTATATTCTTTTCTAGTCTATTTTATTTTTCCTATTCTTTTCCTTTATTTTCTATTCTATTTTTAATTCTCTTTGGAAATTGGAAAACTATTCGAATTTGAATACTATTCAAATTCGAAAAGGATTCGAAAATGATTCAAATTCAAATTTTGTCTGACTTTTTTTCGTTATTTTGAATTCCTTTAAATACGGTACATCCGAATTTCTGAAAAATGAAAATTTATTCAAATTTAAATTCGGAACAAAGTGAACCGCACATGTCTATTCAACAACAGAGGCATCAATTGCCAGAGAGCAGCTTACAGCTTGCGAACCACTTCACTCTGCCTTACTGACACAGATGCTGAATCCATCCCTGTGGCCTAACCCCTTCAGGACCAGAGTCCTTGTAATAAGGGTTTAGGGGTTCTTCCTTCCCTAAACTTTTCAGACCTTTGACATTCTGGGTGCCTAATAAACACATATCAATCTAAAGGGTACTGAAAATCAGTTCTCTCTAGCTAGACTACCCCGGAACTCCTCACCCTGCATGAATGAGAACCTTTAAGTACTCAAAAATGTCTTCAAAACCCCCATAACTCAAATGCTGGGAAAATATACCTGACGTCCAGTACACAATCCCATTGTCCTGTACACCATAACACACATAGTATATATTGTGATATGGGAGAAATTTAGCTCAGTGGTAGATGCATTTTTCAGGGAGTCCATGGCAGTAGGCTATTAGGTTTAAGGGTGTGACAGCCCGTTTTGATTAAAAGGAACAAAATGAAAGTTCATACACACATGGATTGCCCACACAGGGGTTCTTCTCCAGTAAATACAATAAATGAAATAAATACTGAGTCATCTGGCTCTTAGGCTCACTCTGCCTCAACTTGCAGGTCCTTGCTGCACAGTCCTACTCCGGGTCTTAACAGGATTCTCCAGCCTCCCTGGGTTTGCTCACACTCTCCGAGACACTAAACTTCCTCCCTTTGACTTGCCAGCAGCCTTGGCTTTCCCAGCCTCCCAGGCTCTCTCTTGGTCTCCCAGGCCCATGTAGCCATCCTAACCTTCCCCGCACTGGTGGACACTGAAACTACATCCTTCAGGTCTGAGAACCACAGCACCACCAGCAGATGAACCAGTTCCTGACATACATATATCCAGGAACCATGACTATTAACATATAAACATTTGCCCAATAGTTTCTGCTTCTGACCTGAATAAAATAGAGAAGCAGATCCTGCATAGATGGTCAGGTCATCCAATTCTGTTTTCATTTACCGGAAACTCTCCTTTATATAATATCACAGTCCTCTAAATTGGGATTTCTGACCCAGCTAGCAGGAACAAGAAGTACTTGTCTATAACCAACTATCAATTAGCAATTAACAAGCAACATCTATTTACAAATACAGACAGCAGGGGGCAGTGGATACCTAAAATGGCAAAACATATACATACATTGCTTATAAAATCTGCACAAACATGGACTCTTCAAAACAAAGTCTCTGTGACTCAATCAGGGTAACACATGGTTGCATAGCATAGTCTCTATAAGACTATAAAACAAGAGAGAATCAAGCTGAGGACCCCTTTCTTCAGAGCAGAACACAGCTACTTGCAATTATCCTCATAAACAGCATTTTGCAATAGCGTTTTTAGCATTTATTAGCGTTTTTTAGCATTTTTCCGTGTTAGAGTTTTAGTGTTTTTTTTTTTTGAAGAAACCTTTTTTTTTTTTTTCAATGGATCAAAAACGTTGATCCATTGAAGCAGTGGCAGCTAGGCAATGGATCTTCAGAAGAAGTGTGGCCTCTCTGAGCTGCAGAGGGAAGAAATGTGAGGAATTTGTACTCCCTGGGTGTGTCCAGGGACCAAGGGAGTTGCAGGAAACTGAGCTAAAGGCATCTGCATCTGAGCATAGATCCCTCTGGATGCTGCAGATGCTGTACTAAATGTCCTAAATAGTGAAAATTTGATAGTGAAGACATTTTAACACTACATGGAAGAAAAGGTTCAAGTCTTTGGTGGCAATGCAGTAAACCTATTCTTCTTTAACCACCTCTCACCTGGCTTAGTATATTACTATGGTGAATGCAGTGTCACTATGGATATGTTGTACTGCTGCAGTGGTGATCATGTAAAATGGCTGGCTGCTCTGATATTACTGTATGTAATGCCTCGTACACACGAGCGGACTTTCCAGCAGACTTGGTCCGATGGTCTTTCCGCCGGACTTTCCGGCGGACTACCTGAAAGGACGGACTTGACTACACACGACCGGACTTTCCAGCGGGCTAGGTCCGCCCGTCTTTCTGACGGACTTTCGCCGGAGTTACGGCAGACTTTCAGAATGAACGCACTTGCCCACACATGGACAATTCCGTTCATTTTGAACGTGACTCGGGTACGACGGGACTAGAAAAGGAAGTGAATCTCGCCAATTTTATTGTCGAGATTGACACCTTGTGAGCCCCCTCACAGGGCATACCAGGCCCTTAAGTCTGGTATGGATTTTAAAGGGAACCCCCCTACACCGAAAAAACGGCGGGGGGTCCCCCCTAGAATCCATACCAGACCCTGATCCGAGCACGCAGCCCGGCCGGTCAGTAGAGGGGGTGCGGTCGAGCGAGCGCCCCCCCCCCTGAACCGTACCAGGCCGCATGCCCTCAACATGGGGGGTGGGTGCTTTGGGGGAGGGGGCGCCCTGTGGGGCCCCCCACCACAAAGCACCTTGCCCCCATGTTGATGAGGACAAGGGCCTCTTCCGGACAACCCTGGCCGTTGGTTGTCGGGGTCTGCGGGCGGGGGGCTTATTAGAATCCGAGAGCCCCCTTTATTAAGAGGGCCCGCAGATCCCGGCCCCCCACCCTATGTGAATGAGTATGGGGTACATGATACCCCTACCCATATACCTAGGGAAAAAGTGTCAATAATAAAAACACACTACACAGGTTTTTGAAGTAATTTATTAGACAGCTCTGGGGGGTCCTCTTCCGGCTTCGGGGGTCTTCTTTCTCCGCTCTCTCTGGCCTCTTCTCCCAGTGTTCCAGTTCTTCTGCCGGCTCCTCCGCTATCTTCATGCCGCTCTTTTGCCAGCGGAGGCCCGGACTTCTGGGCTTCTGGGCTTCTTCTCTTCTTCTCTTCTTCCCATGTTGACACGACGGTCTCTCCGACTGAAATGCTCTCTGAGAGCTCTGATGTGACTTATATAGGCGGAGACCCCCCCTCTTATGCCGTCACAGTCCCTGGGCATGCTGGGACTGTGATGTTTTAGAGGGGCGTGGTCACCGGGTGATGTTGACCACGCCCCCCTAAAACGTCACAGTCCCAGCATGCCCAGGGACTGTGACGGCATAAGGGGATGGGGTCTCCGCCTTTATAAGTCACATCGGAGCTCTCAGAGAGCATTGTAGCTGGAGAGACCATCGTGTCAACATGGGAAGAAGAGAAGAAGAGAAGAAGCCCAGAAGTCCGGGCCTCCGCTGGCAAAAGAGTGGCATGAAGATAGCAGAGAAGCCGGTAGAAGAACTGGCACACTGGGAGAAGAGGCCAGAGAGAGCGGAGAAGAACCAACCGGACACCGGGAGAAGAGGAACCGGAGGGACCCCCAAAGTCGGAAGAAGACCCCTGAAGCCGGAAGAAGACCCCCCCAGGAGCTGTCTAATAAATTACTTCAAAAACCTGTGTAGCGTGTTTTTATTATTGACATGTTTTCCCTAGGTAAATGGGTAGAGGTACCATGTACCCCATACTCATTCACATATGGTGGGGGGCCGGGATCTGGGGGCCCTCTTATATTAAACCAATGGCCAGGGTTGTCGGGAAGAGGCCCTTGTCCTCATCAACATGGGGACAAGGTGCTTTGTGGTGGGGGGGCCCCCCAAAGCACCCACCCCCCATGTTGAGGGCATGCGGCCTGGTACGGTTCAGGAGAGGGGGCCGCTGGCTCGTCCCCACCCCCTTTCCTGACCAGCCGGGCTGCGTGCTCGGATCAGGGTCTGGTATGGATTTTAGGGGGGACCCCACGCCGTTTTTTCGGCGTAGGGGGTTCCCTTTAAAATCCATACCAGACTTAAGGGCTTGGTATGCCCCGTGCTCGCCACAATAGGAAAATGTGTTTTTCCTATTGCAGCGAGCGCGACATGCTATACCTTGCCCTTGCGTCGTATCTGGTCTGTCGGACCAGCATACAGACAACCGAGACGAACGGGCTTTCCGTCAGGAACTGAGTCCGGCGGACCAAGATTTGAAGCATGCTTCAAATCTAGGTACCTACACACGATCGGATTGTGCGGCGGGCTCTGGTCCGCCAGACCAAGTATGCCGGAAAGTCCACTCGTGTGTACGCGGCATGAGTTCCACCGGCTATAATCACCGCCACATACTCACAGTTTCCCTTATCACCACAGCACCAGTCCCAGTGTCCCTAATCACTGCAATGCCATTTCCAGTGTCCCTGATCACCGCCATGCCATTCCCAGTGTCCCTGATCGCTGCCATGCCATTCCCAGTGTCCCTGATCACCAACACACCAGTCATAGTGTCACTATAAGGACTTGTTCACATATGCAATGAACTCTGAAGAGCCATCCATTTTCGGATCACTCTTCAGAGAGCATTTGACAGGCAGTAGGAAGGTGTTGTATCACCTTCCCATTGCCTGCTTTAACCCCTGGGACCTGACACAAGCAACCCTATTCACTTGAATGGGTCATGATCAGTGGGTGTATAGTGGGTATAATTCATGCCACAGTTGCAAAGCAAAACATTACAGTCAATGCATGTGACCAGCCCCAGCCACTGCCGCTGCAGCTAACGGGGGTAGCAGTTGAGTTGCAGTAAAACAGAGGCTCATCTGTGCGACTTTACCACCCCCAACCTTACATGTGAGTGGGCCCTAATAAAGCAGCCAGTCACAGTTTTTTGATCACCACCACACCTACTACAACGTCACCAGACCACTGTAGCTAGAATCAGTGTTCCTGATTGCCACCACACCAGACCAGTGCAGCAAGCAACAGGTTTCCTGATCACCGTCACACCAGTCATTTTCTTTCCTGTATTTTGCAAAAACAAGGCAAAAAATTACGCTTTCAAAAGTCTCACTATGCCTTTCAGAAAATACTTTGGATTGCTTTCAAAATGGGGTCATTTTGTGGGTGTTTCTCCTGCTCTGGAACTTCAGGGACCTAAGAAATATGATAGGTAGTCAGGAAATCAGATGCGTAATGCATGCTCCTTGAAAGCTCAAAAGTGCTCCTTGGTATTTGGGTCACTCTATGCATCTAACCTTTGAAAAAGGCTCACACATAGTATTCCCATACCTAGGAGGTGTAGCAGAATGTAAGTATGCTTATGCTGTGTGTGTGTGAAATAACTTGTTAAAATGACAACTTTGTGAAAAAAAACAACACATTTTATTTAATTAATTTCCAAAAAACATTTGCTAAAGAATGACAACTTCAAAAACTCACTATGCCCCTACTAAATACATTGGATTGTCTACTTTTCAAAAAAGGGTCATTGGGGGATATTTGTACTGTCCTGGCATTGTAGGACCTCAAGAAATTATAGGCAGTCGGTACATTATGATTGATTTATTTTAAAATATATATATACTGTACCATAGTTTGTAGACTCTATAACGTTCACACCTATTAAGTAATATACACTGATTTGGGTTATTTTTACCAAAGAAATGTAGCAGACTATTGAGTGTTACACCCTATGGAGATCTGTGATTCAGTTGAAGTGTGTTACATTGAATCCTAAGGTGAGCGGCCATTGCACATAGTGGTGGAGCACTTGGATTGAACATTGGATTGCATGATTGTTTAAACTTCACTGGATTTGAAGTATTATTTGCAGCACCTTACTAAGAACATTATTCATTTATTGCACGTAACATTTATGATTTATTGGTTTTAATTATATGATTTTTCCTTATATAATTTTTCCTTATATGATCATTGCAGCAATTTTCTGGTGTTTCATTTGGAAACAAATAATATTTTTTGATTTAGCGCCACTCCATTTCTATGTTTAAAATATTGATTTGATTTGGATTTCTCTTCTGTTCATCACACTTTCTATTTTGTTAATTGATAAAAATAAACTATTAACACTTTTATATCTGAAAGCATTCTTAATTTACAGTATTTTTCACATCTGCCTAAAACTTTTGCACAGCTACTGTATATACTGTGCCTTGAAAAAGTATTCATACCCCTTGAAATGTTCCTTATTTTGTCATGTTACAACCAAAGACGTAAATGTATTTTATTGGGATTTTATGTGATAGATTAACACAAAATGGTACATAATTGTGAAGTGGAAGGAAAATGATAAATGTTTTTCAACATTTTTTACAAATAAATGTGTAAAAAGTGTGGCATGGATTTGTATTCAGCCCCCTTTACTCTGATACCCCTAACTAAAATCTAGTGGAACCAATTGACTTCAAAAGTCACCTAATTGGTAAATAGAGTCCACCTGTGTGTGTAATTTTATCTCAGTATAAATACAATTGTTCTGTGAAGCCCTCAGAGGGTTATTAGAGAACCTTAGTGAACAAACAGCATCACGAAGGCCAAGGAACACACCAGGGATAAAGTTGTGGAGAAGTTTAAAGCAGGGTTAGGTTATAAAAAAATATTCCAAGCTTTGAACATCTCATGGATCACTGTTCAATCCATCATCTGAAAATGGAAAGAGTATGGCACAACTGCAAACCTACCAAGACATAGCTGTCCACCTAAACTGATAGGCCGGGCAAGGAGAGCATTAATCAGAGAAGCAGAACAAGAGGAACATGGTAACTCTGGAGGAGCTGCAGAGATGAGAGAATACGTCCACAGGACAACTATTAGTCGTGCACTCCACAAATCTGGCCTTTATGGAAGAGTGGCAAGAAGAAAGCCATTATTGAAAGAAAGTAATAAGACATCCCATTTGCAGTTTGCGAGAAGCCATGTGGGGGACACAGCAAATCTGTGGAAGAAGGTGCTCTGGTCAGATGAGACCAAAATGTAACTTTTGAACCTAAAAGCAAAATACTATGTGTAGCAGAAAACTAACACTGCGCATCACCCTGAACACACCATCATGTTGTGGGGATGCTGTTCTTCAGCAAGGACAGGGAAGCTGGTCACAGTTGATTGGAAGATGGATGGAGCCAAATAAAGAGCAATCTTAAAAGAAAACCTGTAATGACACATACACACGGTCGGAATTTCCGACAACAAATGTTCGATGTGAGCTTGTTGTCGGAAATTCCGACAGTGTGTAGGCTTCATCGGACATTTGTTGTCGGAATTTCCGACAACAAAAATTTGAGAGCTGGTTCTCAAATTTTCCGACAACAAAATCCGTTGTTGGAAATTCCGATCGTGTGTACACAATTCCACCACACAAAATTCAACGCATACTTGGAATCAAGCAGAAGAGCTGCACTGGCTATTGAACTTCATTTTTCTCGGCTCGTCGTACGTGTTGTACGTCACCGCGTTCTTGACGTTCTGAATTTTCCAACAACATTTGTGTGACCGTGTGTATGCAAGACAAGTTTGAGCCAACATCCGTTGGAAATAAATCCCAGGATTTTGTTGTCGGAATGTCCGATCATGTGTACGCAGCATTAGAGTCTACAAAAGACTTGAGACTGGGGCGGAGGTTCACCTTCCAGCAGGACACTGACCCTAAACCTACAGCTAGAGCTGCAATGGATTGGTTTAGATCAAAGCATATTCATGTGTTAGAATGGCCCAGTCTACATCGAAATCTAAATCCAAATAAGAATTTGTGGCAAGACTTGAAAATTGCTGTTCACAGATGCTCTCCATCTAATCTGACAGAGCCTGAGCTATTTTCCGAAGAAGAATGGGCAAAAATATCACTCTCTAGATGTGCAAAGCTGGTAGAGACATCCCCAAACAAGACGTACAGTTGTAATTGCAGCGAAAAGTGGTTTTACAAAGTATTGACTTAGGGGGGCTGAATACAAATGCATGCCATGCTTTTCACATATTTATTTTGAGAACAATTTATCATTTTTCTTCCACTTCACAATTATGTGCCACTTTATGTTAGTCTATCACATAAAATCCCAATAAAATTTAAATTTTTGGTTGTAACATGACAAAATGTGGAAGATTTCAAGGGGTATGAGTACTTTTTCAAGGCACTGTATATATATGTAATTAGCTTCGAGTGGTTTCAATAGAAAGGCTGCAAATCCAGGGGCTGCTGACTGGTAAATAATAATTAATGATATTTAAATGTAGAGCTAATTTTGAGTTCTTTTTATTGGTTCAATAACAAGTGTCAGTGACTAACCTTATAAAATGCCAACTGCAAATGTCAAACTCATTATGCCTTTAGGATTAACGTAATCATAATTTTCAGTTTGTTTGAGGTTAAATCTTATGCTGCTTAGACATCATTTAGGATTACGAACAATATACTGTATTTCACAACGCATTCATTATATGTTTTTAATTGAATCTGCAAGTTGCTTTTATTGTACTTTAGAAGACAGTTTATTTTAACAATTGTAAACCTATTTTGAAACACTTAATGTATGTGTATCACAATTTACTAACTTACTTAATTAAGCAAACTATTCTAAATCTAGTCCTAGGCATCAGACATTTCTCATGGATTAGGAAACAATTCAAATTTTTGTAGAGCACTTACATATTCAGTTTCATTAGTATCTAGATACATTGAAGAACCCAGCACTCCAATCAAGTAGGAATATCAAAGTGCTACTCTTGTTAAGATATTATTTCTACTTATGAATAGAGCAGGGAAGGGTTATAACTATCAACCCTATTGCTGGGGAATGGGGGGCGGGGTTCCGTAAATTTATGTAAAATTAAGGGAAAAAAACTGGAAGCAGGGGGAAATCATCCTAGAGGGCACGCTGTTTTGGTGAAAACTGTCAAAGGTGGGATAGATTTTCACCCACTTCCTGTAATATCTCCAAATCTGTCAAAATACTTCTTAAAGCGGAGTTTCACCCAAAAGTGGAACATCTGCTCATTTGTCTCCTCTCCCCCTTTGGTGCCACAATTGGCACCTTTCGGGGGGGAGGGGGGACAGGATACCTGTCTTTGACAGGTATCCTGTTCCCACTTCCGGGAGTCCATGCCGCGGCCTGTAACATCACCGTGGGGCTCCCTCCTCCTCCCTCCTCCTCTCCCTGTCACCGGGCCAGTAGGAGAGAGGAGAGGGGCCTCGCGCATGCGCAGTAGTATTCCAGGTGTGAAAGCCGTAAGGCTTCACTGCCGGGTACCCTTACCCGCAATGGCAGAGGCAGCACCCGACAGCTGATGGAAACATCAGCTGCGGTGCCGACATCACTGGTCTCCAGGACAGGTAAGTGTCCTATTGTTAAAAGCCAGCAGCTGCAGTATGTGTAGCTGCTGGCTTTTCATTTTTTTTTGGGTGAAACACCGCTTTAAAATGCCTTAACATCTAACAATGATTAAAATTATAAAAATATACTGAGCAGCACTGATTATGTCGCTGAGACGACACCTAGACTTGTTGCAGGAAAGAAATTAGCTTGATTCCCCCATCAACACACAGTGTTGATGAGGAAATCGCTCCTGCCAGGCCTTTGTCTTCTCCCGGGAGAGGGGGCAGGGAAGGGCGGAGGAATCCGCCCCCTACAGGGAGAAAACAGTGATTATCACAAGTGGCTATAGCAGCTGCTTGTGATAATTACAAGTGAATCTGGCAGGCTGGTTGTATCCAAGTTGATTGATCGATCAACTTGGTACATTCAGCCTGCCCATTAATGGTTTAAATCAGGAATCGACTGAAAGTTGATCCTTGTATGGCTGGCCTAAGAGGTTTAGAGAGATAAATAAACACTACAGATATATGTGCTTTGCTCAGATTCCATGACTGAGGTTTACAACCACTTTAACTAGTTCAAGGTATAATATTAGGATGCTATATTTTACATTGACGTTACCTTACCTTAAAGGTAAGGAAGAGTGGTTGCAGCTTGTGTGGCACCAATTGTGCACAAGGCTAGATTGGATATGAGTAGCAACCCCCATGGCTTGCCCTTGTTGAGGCCCAGGGGCTCCACAGTCTACACATGTATGACCCCACACTGAGTGGAGAATGGTAACATCTCCACAATGTAACTTCTGACATTTTCATACATCAAGATATAGTAGAATATATATACAGTATATATATATACATTCTTGACATGGCTGAACAAGTTTTTTTATCCTGTTTTACTACAACATGTGTATATGGCCACTATGATTGTAGATGACTGACCTTTAACTCCATCCAGTATTATATGATAAGATAGGAAATTAAATGTATTCATGTGATTAACACCAACAAACTTCAAGGGAAAAAAAACATGAAATAAAATGATGGTGGAATATGTGGATTCTGTCAGTAAAGCCTTCCTGCATGAAAAGAAAGTTAAACTATTCTCTTATCATCTACAACGCACTGAGCAGAAATTAAGAAGTTATATGTTCGCTTTGATCTGATGCTTGTGTATGACTGCACACTTCCCTTTCAATTCTCTGTCAAATAAAATGCAAATACTAACCTATCTTCTTTGCAGATTCATAGAAAGTCATTAATGTATGTGAAGGCACTGCCTGCATTGCCAACAGCCTGTATAATAATTTGCACATCCATAAAAATAACCATCATTCTGGACCTTTTTTGTGAACATTTGAAAACATCACTCAAAAGCATATGATTAAATTTTTCCTAGAAGAAAATTAAAATGCCAATTTTAAAATACACTTTTGCAAAGAGTACATTTAGACTGCAGAGAAATGCAGTATTAATACAGGATGTATCAATGTAATGAAACAACTGCATTAACAAGCAACAATTCTGTTTGACATTTGCCTGAAATAATCTATGATTTCATATATTAGCATAATCATACTTTTGAATATTAACATAGAAAATAATTTCTTTCTTACTTCATGGTATTTGCAATGTTACTTGTAATCAGTATAGCAAAATATTTGCATTCAGTATATTTTTTATATAGAGTCTATAGGGCGTACGATAAGTAAGCAAACAGTGGTATCAGTAACCAATATGTGTACAGAACAGGCTGCAGTTAAGGAAAGAGGGAAAGTGTGTGGAGAATGTTCTTAACCACTTCAATACCAGGCACTTAGACACCTTCCTGCCCAAGCCAATTTTCACCTTTCAGCGCTGTCGCATTTTGAATACCAATTGCGCGGTCATGCTACACTGTATCCAAACAAATTGTTTAACATTTTGTTCCCACAAATAGAGCTTTCTTTTGGTGGTATTTGATCACCTCTGGGATTTTTATTTTTTGCGCAAAAAAAAAGACCGCAAATTTAAAAAAAAAAACAAGTTTTTCTTCGTTTCTGTTAAAATTTTTTATAAATAACTAAGTTTTCTTGTTCAATCATGGGCACTGATATGGCTGCATTGACGGGCACTGATAAGACAGCACTGATGGGCACCAATGAGGTGGCACTGATGAGGTGGCACTGATGGCCACTGATGACGGGCACTGATAGGCGGCACTGATGGGCATTGATAGGTGGCACTGATGGGTACTGATAGGTGGCACTGGTATGCGGCACTGATGGGCACTCATAGGCGGCACTGATGCGCACTCATAGGCGGCACTGATGGGCACTTATGGGTGGCACTGATAGGTGGCACGGATGGGCACTGATGGGCACTGACAGGTGGGCACTAATGGGCATGGATGGGCACTGACAGGTGGCAATGATGGGTTGCACTGATGTGACTGATGGGTGGAACTGATAATACTGATGGGTGGCATTGCTGGGCATCACTGATGCCTGTTAGTACATACTGGTGCCAATCAGTGCCCATTTGTGCATTTTTTTAATACGTTTAAGCCATTCGGTTATAGATGGTGGATCAGGGGAGCGCCAATGAGTCAGGATGCACATCTCGCCTTGACTACTGCAACTCCCTTCTCATTGGCCTACCTCTCCATAGGCTATCCCCTCTTCAGTCTATCATGAATGCTACTGCCAGACTTATACACCTTACCAACCGCTCAGTCTCTGCCAACCCTCTCCTCCAATCCCTACACTGGCTCCCAATCACCCAGCGAATTAAATTCCAAATACTAACCACAACATACAAAGCCATTCACAACTCTGCCCCGAGCTACATCACCAATCTTGTCTCCAAATATCACCCAAATCGTCCTCTCCGCTCTTCTCAAGACCTCCTACTCTCAAGCTCTCTCGTCTCCTCCTCTCATGCTCGTCTCCAGGATTTCTCCAGAGCCTCTCCCATACCCTGGAACTCGCTACCTCTACCTGTCCGGGTATCCCCTACTCTTGCTACCTTCAGGTGATCCCTGAAAACTCATCTCTCCAGGAAAGCCTATAACGTCTATAACTAATCTTTTACCACTTCCATCAGCTCATTCCCCACAGTTACAACCCTTTGTACCACCTGCCCCACCCTATTAGATTGTAAGCTCTTCTGAGCAGGGCCCTCTTAATCCTCCTGTATCTTATTGTATTATAACCGTATTGTCTCCCTTTTATATTGTAAAGCACTGCGTAAACTGTTGGCGCTAAATAAATCCTGTATAATAATAATAATAATCTTGCTGCATTTATCATGTGATTAGCAAGTGAATGAAGGTATGTATTTTTTGGGATCGAGGAATGGTGTAGCAGCATTTTGCGATGGTGAGAATTCAAAGGGGAAAGTGGTAATTTGGTTCGCGAGTCGGTGAACCTCTGACCAGTATGGTTGTATCTTAGGACAAGTCAACCAGATGTGTAGAAATTAACCCATCTCCTTGTTACATCACCAACACTGTGGGGGGAGCGATGGGTAGATTTTATGTAACCTGAGGGGGGTCTTGTACCATCTTGAATAGATTTTAAACGCATTCTCTTGGGCTTATACGTTGACCGCCCCCTTGTGAATATACGTGTAGCTATTCTCCCAGTCTAGGTCTGATAAGTCGATAGAAAGTTCTTGCTCCTATTTACGGCTGGCTAAATTGGATTTGGGATTACAGTCTGCAAACAGAAGCGTGTATGTGTCAGAAATTAGGTGGTTTTGGGGTTCTGTTTTTAGGCACATCTATTCAGAGTGGTCTGTCAAAACCAAACAGGTCATGGGTTTGGTCTTTCAAGGAAGTACTGAATCTGTAAATAGGTCCAAAGTGGGAATGAGTGATTTGTCATCATTTGGGACAGCTTGGACAATATGAGCAATCAACCTCTCTCATAGAATTGTTCTGCTCGAATGTTAGGGTGCGGCCATATGTCTGATAGAAAAGTTGCGGACATGCCTGGTAAGAAATCCGGGTTTTGGCGAATTGGTGTCATGGGACCCAGATTTCATAAAATGTTGTGCTTACGGCATGTTTCCTGGAAGGAGAATAATGCTGGATATATTAACGGGTGATTTTTGCAAGTTGGTAGGATATGTCTAGGATTGATCCAGGGGATTTGATGAAGTGGGGAAGGGGACATGGCATGTTCAAGATGAACCCAATCTTTGACATTGGAATGAATGTTCCAGTCGATTATCCTAGCTAAGTGTCAGGCTCGATAATACTTGTGCAGATCTGGGAGGTCAATACCTCCTTTAAGTTTTTGAATCTTCAGTCTAGTGTCGCTTAGTCTTTGACGTGCGGTGCCCCAAATAAAATTTGTACAAGCTCTCCTGTATGCCAAAAAGAAGCTAGGATTCTAGGCAGTATGTTCATTTTTATAATTGCAGCCCTGCCAAACCATGAAAAGAGAGCAGAGGACCAGGATTTTAAATCACAATGTATGTTTTGTAGAAGTGGAAGGTAGTTTTTACAGTAAAGTTCTGTGAGTGAGGAAGGTAATTAGATGCCAAAGTAAGTAATTTTGTCCCTTTTTCCATTTAAACGGAAAGTTAGAGTGACATTGTTGACATGTTTCCTGCGGCAGTGTGACGTTTAATACATTTGACTTCGAGAAGTTAATTTGTAGATTGGTTAAAGATTTGAAGGTGGCAAAATCTATGAGTAAGTTTGGGATAGTTTTAAGTGGGTCAGTTAGAAAGAGGAGGATATCATCCGCAAAAGCAGCCAATTTGTAGGTTCGGTGAGCTATTAATATACCTTTAATATCAAGGTTTGCTCTGGGGCATCGAAGTAGTGGCTCCTGGGTAAGGACAAAGAGGGGATCCCTGGCATGTTCCGTTCAACATTGGAAAGGCATTCGAAAGGTGGCCGTTTACGCAAACTTTTGCTGTGGAAGCAGAGTATAGCATGAGGATAAAGTTTAGAATGCGGTGATGGAGACCAATAGCCTTTAACATCTCTGTTAGGGATGAGCCGAACACCCAATGGTTTGCACCCACAACATGCGAACAGGCAAAAAATTTGTTCAAACACGCGAACACCATTAAAGTCTATGGGACACGAACATGAATAATCAAAAGTGCTCATTCTAAAGGCTTATATGCAAGTTATTGTCATAAAAAGTGTTTTGGGACCTGGGTCCTGCCCCAGGGGACATGTATCAATGCAAAAAGAAGTTTTAAAAACTGACGTTTTTTCAGGAGCAGTGATTTTAATAATGCTTAAAGTGAAAAAATAAAAGTGTAATATTTCTTTAAATTTCGTACCTGGGGGGGTGCCTATAGTATGCCTGTAAAGGGGCACATGTTTCCTGTGTTTAGAACTGTCTGACAACAAAATGACATTTCTAAAGGAAAAAAGTCATGTAAAACTACTATCGCTAGCGCCGGCTATAATGAATTGTCGGTCCGGCAATACACATAAAAGTTCATTGATAAAAATGGCATGGAATTTCCCCACAGGGAAACCCTGAACCAAAATAAAAAAAAAAATGTCATGGGGGTCTCCCTCAAAATCCATACCAGACCCTTCAGGCCTGGTATAGATTTTAAGGGAACCCCACGCCAAAATTAAAAAAAAAAAAAAAACGGCATGGGATCCCCCTAAAAATCCATACCGGACCCTTATCTGAGCATGCAACCTGGCAGGCCGCAGGATAAGGGGGGGACGAGAGAGCGCCCCCCCCCTCCTGAATCGTACAAGGCCACATGCCTTCAACATTGGGAGGGTTATACTATACTATATATATCCCCCCAATAGTCACACCGTTAAATTTCTATTTAAAACTTTGGACATTTTAGGGAGGTTCCAGGAAGGTTTACTGGTGGTGGGAGGGGATTTTAACATTACCTTGGACCCCAGTTTAGACACTTCTTCGAGGAAAACCTTTGTGTCTCATAAGGCTTTAAGGCATGTTAAACAGCACCTTCGCTCTCTGCATCTGGTGGACAGTTGGAGAGTGCTGCACAAACGGGACAGGGATTTCTGCTATTATTCCAAAACACATAATGTTTATTCAAGGATCGATATGTTGTTAGTCGATCAATATTATTTGAATTATATAAAACTATTGAGTTAATCACCATATCAGAACATGCCCCAATAAGCTTAACGATATGTCCGGCATTGATTGGGAGCATGGAAATAACATGGCGATTGAATGAATCTATTTTGGATGATAAACAGAAGGTAGAATCCCTGTCCCACACATTAGCATTATATTTTGAGACCAATACATCAGAGGAGGTGTCTGACCCAGTGGTATGGGAAGCTCATAAAGCTGGTCATCAGAGAGGAATTAATTTCAATGGGGTCGCGTATTAGAAAAGAGAGACAGAAAGAAATGGTTGAGCTTCTAGAGGAAATACATAAACTTGAAATTAGACACAAGGCCCATTTAAAACCTGGGTATGTGCAGAGACTAGAGAAACTGCAGATAGACTTAAAACAGCTTCTTGATCAAAAAGTTCAATACAAGCTCAGATATTTTGCCCACCATTTCTATGAACAAGGGAACAAGGGTGGGAGACTATTGGCTAGACAATTAAAGAAACAACAGGATTTACGCCATGTTCACACTATAAAGGTAGGCGATAAGCAGATAGTGGACACCCAAGCAATAGCAGCTGAATTTCACCGCTTTTATGGATCTCTAGATAATATAGACTCAGTTCCTGTGGGGGAGATGGATGGTGGGCGTGCAGACAGAATTCTGGAGTATCTTGACGCCTCAGAGCTGCAAGCTATTCCATCTGCGGCCCTAGAGGAAAGGGAAAAAGCAATTTCTATTGAAGAGTTGGGAGGTGCGATTGCTGCTCTGCCATTGGGTAAAAGCCCGGGACCAGATGGTTTCACAAATATGCATTATAAAAAGTTTTCCTCAATCCTGTTGACTCCTCTGTGCAAATACCTTAATTCTGTTTCGGTCTCTAACCCATTGCCTCCAGTGGCACTGTTGGCTTATGTGACGGTTCTCCTGAAACCATGGAAGGCTCCTCAGTGATGTGCCTGCTACAGACCTATCTCTCCCCTCAACTCTGACACTAAACTCCTGGCTAAAATTCTGGCCCTTAGGTTACAAGACCATATAGTTAAATTGATTCACCCAGATCAAACAAGGTTTATGAAGGGCCGTGAGGCCAGAGATAATACTATTCGGGCCCTGCATGTATTGCATTGGATGAAAAATGGAGCGAACCAGACCCCAAGTGTAGTCATTTCAATGGATGCTGAAAAAGCATTTGATAGGGTGGGGTGGGAGTTTATGGTCGGAGTTTTGAGGGAGATGGATCTGAGAGAATAGATGATGGGGTGGGTGACGGCATTGTATGCAGATCCTAGAGCAAGGGTTAAGGTCAATGGTAGATTATCAGATTATTTTGAGATACGGAATGGAACTAGGCGGGATGCCCATTGTCCCCATTGTTTTTTGCTATGGTGCTGGAGCCCTTTCTACGAATGATTAGGGGAAATAAGAGGATCAAGGGGATTTGTATCGGAACCATGGAACATAAGATCTCAACTTGCGCAGATGATCTACTGTTGTATCTCTCCTCTCCCCAAGAGCCTTTGACAGAACTGATGTTGGAAATAGACAGGTTTGGCCTTATATCTAATTTTAAAATAAATATTGAGAAATCAGTGTTGATGCCGAGCCATGTGCCTGTGACGATGAGGAATACTCTGCAACAATATTTTCCTTTTGTTTGGCACCTCGATTCTATATTCTATTTGGGGATCTATATCTCTGCAGATGTAAAGCGCCTATATGATCTAAATTATGGACCCTTGGTGGTATCTATAATAAAAGACTTTCAGAAGTTGAGAAGTCATACTCTGATGTGGTTCGGCAGGGTAAATGAGCTTAAGATGAGTGTAATCCCTAGACTTGTTTATGTTTTACATACCATACCCATAATACTCCCACAAACATTCTTCAAATACAAAGGGCTTTTACAAATTTTGTGTGGGGAGATAAACACCCTAGGTTGGCATATGAGATTCTGAGGAGACCAAAATGGGAGAGTGAGGTGGGACTTCCGGATATAGTGACTTATTACAGAGCCATGGCCCTGGTTTGTATTATGAACTGGTGCCATGACTCTGCTAGTAAACTTTGGGTGCCTCTGGAGAAAACACTAGCAGTAGGAACCTGGCCGGAGCCCCCTGGATTCCGGTTTTATATAGGGGGTTATTGGAATATGCTTCACCATTGACGAAAACAACACTATCTATTCGGCACAGAATGAATAGTATGGGAAAGTTTGCCCCCCGAATATCCCCCATGACACTACTGGAAGGATTCCTCTGGTTTCCCCTGGGGGAAGAGAAAGGGAGTTTAGACCATTGGGGGGTGGATGGGAAGGGTAATTGTGCTAGTGTAGCCCCACAGGGTAAATTGCTACCATTGGCAGAATTGGTTTTGAGATGGGGGAAATACCAATGGCCGGATCTGTTTAATAAGTGGAAGCATCAGGTTAGGCCAGCGAGCCCTCTTGCTATTTTTGAGGAAGGGTGTGTCAACCTATCAGAGCCGGGCCATATGTTGTCTCAAATGTATAAGCTGGTTCTGAGTGCCCAAAATATGACAACTCCCTATTTTATCCAAACATGGGAAAGGAAGCTGGGTTATAATTTTACATCCAAACAAATTAAAAGGGTGATAGGGGCAACACACCATACCTCAATAATTTCCCATATACAGAAGATGTCGTATAAGTTCTTGACAAGATGGTATCGTACACCGGTTCGATTGGCTCAGATATACCCATCGACAGATGTTAATTGCTGGAAGGGATGTAATCAAAGGGGTTCATTTCTTCATTTATGGTGGCATTACCCAAAGAATAAAGTATTCCGGGAGGCGATAGCTCCTTGGACTAAGAACATGACACTTATGCCCCGTACACACGGTCGGATTTTCCGACGGAAAATGTGCGATCGGAGCGCGTTGTCGGAAATTCCGACCTTGTGTGTGCTCCATCGGACATTTTCCATCGGATTTTCCGACACACAAAGTTTGAGAGCAGGCTATAAAATTTTCCGACAACAAAATCCGATCACGTCAATTTCGACCGTGTGTGGACAATTCCGACGCACAAAGTGCCACGCATGCTCAGAAGAAATTCCGAGACGGAACAGCTCGGTCTGGTAAAATTAGCGTTCGGAATGGATAGCACTTTCATCACGCTGCAATGTAAAAAATGGTTTAATGCAGCGCACTCTCTTCTTGTTTATAATGCAGGAAGAACTAAGTAGTTTTGCTGCTGATATTCACACAGACTTCTCTCAAACTTCTTTCTTTATTATTTATCGTGATTCCCTCAATATATTATGATTTGTCACGTCTGACCAAAAAGATATATCATTTTTGTTTGTGTTTTTTTTTTTAATTTTTCAAACATGATGTGTTTTTTTTTTTTGGTTTGTATTTTTTTCAAGGCTGATCTTGTTTTTTTTTTGTTTTTAGTTATTTAACATCCTGAATATTTTTGGGTGTGTTTTGTGTGTCAAGTTACCACAACACCATTATTATCTTGTATTATTTAATCTCAAGGAGGTTGCTTGGTGTTGCTGTCTCTTGTTAATTTCACATTGTATATTAGAAATGTACCTGCCTCCTCACAAACAAACTGTCCTTTTTGAAGGAAAATTGAAAATTGAAACCAAAAAACCTTTATTAAGGGCTCACAAACAAAGAGGGAGGAAACGCTGGAGAAACAGTGGAAATTGGCAAAGCCTTGGACCCCAGGGCACACATCAATTATTTTCCAGCAAAATTGGTGGCCTGATGAGTCCTTATCTAAGGGAGTGCAATCTGGTCCAGAAGTCCCAGAGATCTGGAAAGCAGCAGATGACATCTGTGTCCACAGGCTGTGGTCATACAAGAGACTGCATCTTTTGCCAGACCAGACTGAACCCAGGCCATCACTCTCTGGTCTTCCTTCCACGCTTCCTTCCCGGCTGTGGCTCTGGTGTTGGAGATGTGGCAGGAGGAGGAGTAGGACCTGGAGGAGGAGGAGGAGGATGAGGAGTAGGACCTGGAGGAGGGAGAGGACTATGTGTGAGGTCACAAATGTGGGTTGCACATGTTATTTGGCCCCTCAACCCCTTATTGAGAGCTTCTAAAATTAAGAACTCACACAAGAGGCGTTGGCCCTCCTCCATCTGCATCATTTTGCAGGCACTTATCCCAGCAAAGTCCTCTTCCACACTGTGGGGTGTTCTGAGGGCTTCAGTAGCCTTCCACAAGAGGCCTATGGCAGAGGGACCTGGATATCAGGCAGCCTGCTTGGCCCGGCCACCTCCTGGCTGAGACTTCCCTGTGTATGAAAAAGGGACATGGTTTTAGTTTTTGCTTCATCAATCACAATCATAAATTAGCAATCCAAACTAACATCTATTTAACATCATTGATTGGACAACCAGAAATATTTAGAAGAATGCTATACCTGGCTCAAGCTGGGCTCCTCCACATGTTGCTGCCTGGAAGGCCCAAGTTGGACATCAGAAGCCTCAGCTGAGGTGGAAGGAAGCATGGAAGGAAGAGTGGAGAGTGCTGGCCTGGGTTCAGTCTGGCCTGCCAGAAAATGCAGTCTGTCATAGTACCACAGCCTGGGGACATAAATGTCATCTGCAGCTGCTGATCTCTGAGAATCCTGGACCTTCTTGAGCTCCCTTAGATAAGTGCTCCTCAGGCCACCAATTAGGATCTTCAAATAGGTGATGTCTGCCGTGGGGATCACCGTCTTCACAAATTTCAACAAATTATCCAGCGCTGCCTTCCTCTTTGTTTGGTTCTTATATTCCGGGTGGTTTATCTGCCATAGACAGGGCAGCTCCCTGAACATATCAATGAAGATTGGCATAAAGTCATGATCCTTCAAGATATCCATTTTAACTGCAAGACACAACACAAGACAAACCCTAATGTCAGCCTAAAGTCTTCTAAACTTGTGCAAACACAGGCCTCAATCTAGAAACAGTATAGGCCCAATGTTAAATCTTACCTTCGCAATCACGATCGGCCCCTGTTACTCCTTCCTCCGCTCACAGATCGTATGTACTACGCACGTGTGTTACGCTTTATAGACACTGCGCATGTGTGAAACTCCACCCGCCCCAGACGTTCTTTCTAGTCTATTCCCCGCCCCTTCTTGTTCAGCGCAGTGGGGGAAGAGCACATGGCGGAGTCAGAGCAGGTGTCTGATAATTACACCAACGAGGAGGAGGAGGAGGAAAGCCCGGAGCCAGAAACGTCCCGATCCAGAAGGAGATGATTTAAGGCATCAAATATGTCCTTTGCGGAGATGTTGGAAATGGTCGACATCCTGAAGAAGGCCTACTATGACGGCAAGTATGGACCTTACTCCAACCCCAATGTCCGAAAGGCCAAGATCATGGCGAAAGTGGTCAAGAGTCTGCACCGTAATTTCAGGGTACGACGATCGAAAGATCAGCACAGGAAGCGATGGTCGGACCTCAAATTAAGAGAGCAGGAGCAGTACAGAAAGATCCGGAGAGTGCTGCAAAAAAGTAAGTAGTTGTCCTGTGTTCCTATTCTTTATGTTTATTACGTTCGTGCTGCTCCATGTGCTTTTCTTAACTGTTATCCAGTTTAAAATGGCAACTTTCATGTTCATGGGCACATTATTCGTTCGTATAAAACATTGCTCGTTCGGCCTAGAAACCACCATTGTTTTGGCCATATGCATTTGCCCACATTTTTTATGGCCTACTTGTCTGCAAATAATTTGGTTGTGTAGATGGGTTTGTAACTAGAATGAAATGCAAACTAGATTCTGTGTAAGAAGAGGACACTCAGTAGCTGTTTACACATCTGGACTCTGGAGCACTACTGTGGGACACAAGAACACCCTTTTTATTAGGGGGCCCCACACAGGTGCTCCAGTGTATACTATAGGGGTGTCTCCATCTGTGAAGCTTGTACAAAACAGGTAAAGTATTGAAGCTTGACAAAGGACACTAAAAATTCTACATCTTGGAACTCTGCCAAAACAGACAATTGTACCCCACTTCCAAGCAATGTTTCATATTCCTATTTCTGCCATCAAATATCTGTGTGTTAAGTATACCTATTTTTTTTATATAGGGGATAAAAGACTCAGAGGACACCCCTCATCCAAGGAGATCACAGACCCCCCACCTCTGGAAGAAGGGGAAATCCACCCAAGCCAAGCAGAGCAGGAGGAGGAAGACGTGGTGGAAATTGTCATCACAACAGGTGAGTGTCTGCGACCACAGGCTCAGGTAAGAGATGGATGCCGGCATATTTATAATACATGGTGGGTTTTTGTTTCTATCTTTTTAGGTGATCGTGATGTTGTGGATCCAGGGCATTTCACCTCGGAAAGTACACAGATCCTGATTGGGGAGATCATGGGGTGTAATAGGGACTTGGAAAACATCCAGAAAAGCATCAATGATGTTCAAAAAAAAATGAAGAACATCATTGATGTTTTAGGGAGAGTTTAAAACCCCTCAAAATCCCTAGGTTTTTTTGCGCTTTTTGTGAGCTAAAAATGTTTAGAATTTTTTGACATATTTGAGAAAAGCCAAATTTTGAAGAGGCACACAGTGTGTCAACATGTGCTATCTGCCATCACGGGAGATCAATGGACGCGTTTTGGGGTGCAACCCCTTCCTCAATAATAAAGTAGCTGTGAGGAAGGGTTGCACCCACAAAACACGTCCCTTGATCCCCTGTGATGGCAGCTAGCACATGTTGACATTTGGCAATTGGTGTGCATCTTCAAAATTTGGCTTTTCTAGGGGTGACTTCACCCCATCTGAACGCAATATCAAACACAGTTTGTAAATACTCATGTCTGATATTGCCTTCAAGTTCTACCAAATGTGAACTTTGTAAGTTCAAGATTTGTGTATTTCTTGTTGGTTTTAAACATGCCTGTTTTATCTTAAATGGACATTTCTACTTTTTCTAATGTGACATCAAAAATTGTTATACTACAAACATGTTGGTTTGTTTTAAAAACCTTTTCTAAATGCATATTTGATTGTGCTGGTATTAAAAAGATTGTTAATCAAGAATGTGTGGATTATTGTTCCAACGCTCCAATTCTTTTGTTGTGCTCAAAATGGTGTTTTCAGTGACAATGGAGGTTATTTCCTAAGGGCAAATCCACTTTGCACTACAAGTGCAGTTTCAAGTGCACTTGTAGCGCAAAGTGTCTTTGCCTTTAGTAAATAACACTCAACAATGCTTTGTAATGTTACACAATCAAGCCATTTTCAGGACTCACCACATTTCTGTCAGGGTCAGCTAAAAGAAACACAAGCAGTAAATGTCACCAAAGATTTTAGTAGTTAAATTCTTTTTTTTATTTGAAAAAGGTTTCAGACATTGTCTGGCATATTGATAGCCCCCCTACCCGCAAAGTATTCAAGGTATCTTAGACGGACATCACGGGCACTCAGGGGGGGCAAGCCAGGATGGCCACTTTCAAGAGCCATCAGGGTTGGTTCATTTTGAACTCCAGCCTCAGGCCCAACTGAGCCAGCATAGTTGGCAGAATGTTGCCGTAAAAAGTTGCGTAGAACACAGCACGCCAGGATGATATGATTCAGTTTGTACTCCGCCATGTGTATGGGTGTAAGAAATAGGCGGGACCGACTGGCCAAGATTCCAAACGTGTTCTCCACCACTCTTCTGGCTCTGGCCAGCCAGTAATTAAAAACCCTCTGGCCCGGGATGAGGGTCCTCATCGGGAATGGCCGCATAAGATGGTCCCACAGCACAAACGCTTCATCTGCAAGGAAGACGAATGGGAGCCCTTCCACATTGTCTTCTGGAGGTGGCAAGTCCAAGCTGCCATTCTGGAGATGCCTGTAGAACTCCGTCTGGGCGATGACTCCACCATCGGACATCCGGCCATTCTTCCCCATGTCCACATACAGGAACTCGTAAGTAGCCGACACCACTGCCAACATCACAATACTATTGAACCCCTTATAGTTGAAATAGTATGACCCCGAGTTGGGTGGTGGGACGATGTGGACGTGTTTCCCATCTATTGCCCCTCCGCAGTTAGGAAAGTCCCACCGCTTGGCAAAGTGGGAGGCCACAGTCTGCCATTCCTGTGGCGTGGAAGGAAACTGTGGAGTCAAACAACAAAAACAAATTAGTCATTTTGCACATAAACAGGGAAAGCAGATTAGACACAAACATTCTTGGCCAACATCAAGATAACATTTATTTGAGGGAGTTTTTAAAGACCAAAGTATAAGGTACACCTATCAGATTCCCCCTCCCCCACCCCCTCTCATGGGCCATTTCTAACATTATGGGGGGGGACTCTTGGACAGGTAACCCTCTCCACTTCATTGAGAGATGAATGCCTAAATAATGGGTATTACTTTGGCCAGCCCCTCCTTAGTTACACTATTGGCAGCCCACTGGACAGGTAAGAAGTGTCATAATACAAAGATATAAATACACATTGTACACATTTTAGCACATTTGGACATTCTGCTATTACCTTTTAAGATAATAATAGGATACCAAAACTTTAAACAGTACCATTTGAAAGTATACAGGCAGGCTGTCATAAACCAGATGTGACCAGAACTGTGTGACTGCAACAGAGTGAACCAGACATAAATAGGTGAAAGTAAGTTTATTTAAGGAAAATGCATATGTGAACACACCACAAATACAAGTGAACAACCAAACAATCAGTGATATAAAACCAACCAGCATATGTAGCAAGAGGGAGTACCAGAATCGTAGTCAAGCCATGCCGGGGTCATAAACACGGAATCAGTAGCTGGGAAGAGAGATAAACAGGACAAGAGAGGATGGATGGATACAGGAGGGACAAGGCTCAGAGTCCAGAGTCCAGGGTTCAGGTAACGGACAGGAAACAGGATCAACAGGTTCCAGTTTCCAGGGTTCAGGGTTCAGGATCAGGGTAACAGGATGCAGGTCAGGGCTCAAGGACAATACCAGGGCAACATAAGTGTGCAATTGCCCGGTATTTATACTGCAGCTCTGCTAATTAACGTCAGGTGAAACCTGTCTGCAGAGGGAAATACCTGCTCCATACTGCCAGGATCCATCCGCTGGTGGATGCCAGTACTGCGGCCCAAAGATGACATAACATTAACAGGGAAAAGCTCTCCTGACAGTTCCAAACTGCCAGGAGACACCTGCTGGTGGACCTCAGTACTGCATGCCGAATAACAGATATTACCAGTGGATGGAACATTTCCTGACACAGGCCCTTGCACTACATGCTTTGGGGAATTCATCCATACATCTGACCACAAAAGAGATGGGTATAGTGTGTATGGGTTTGGCAAAGTCAGCAGATAGATGATTGAGGATAGATAGAGAATTGGTATCAGCTGACTTAGCAGTTGGGGGAGGGAGGGTTCCAAATGATTTGGGGACCCCCCAAAAAAAGCCTCTGGCACTCTTCCTGAATTTAAAGCACAAATCACATTTTTACGCATTTTAGGGGGTGTTTGGGGTAAAGCACTACTATGGAGCTGATAAAATACATTGCTAAGTGAGACCATGGTGGGGAGGTAAGTGAAGGCAAATATGTATGAAGGAGAAAAAAAATAATTACATAAAAATCCAGCATGCATGAGGATAAAGGGGACATTCACAGCATATTCCAATCATGGTAATTAGGGAATAAGGAAAGAAATACAATATATTATCAAACATTAAATACAATAAAATTTGAGATTAAAGGATAAAAATCTTACCTTCATATACTCCTTCTGCAGGACCTGGATGATGGCAGAACAGGTCTCTGGGATAATGATCCCCAGAGCCTGGGGGAAAAACCAGTTGAGAACTTGAGGTTCTGCAGGCTTCTCCCCGTTGCCAAGTACCGCAGGGTGGCGACTAGCCTATGCTCCGGAGTGATGGCTTCCCTCATGCAGGTATCCTGCCTGCTAACGTAAGGGGTCAGCAAAGCCAACAAACGGTGAAATAGGGGGGGTCCGTCATCCGGAGAAAGTTCCTGAAATCATCAGGATTATTCTCACGGATCTCACAGAGCAAAGGCATATGACAGAACTGGTCACGCTGAAGCAACCAATTCTTGGTCCATGAACTCCTCCCCACCCTGTTCATGGACTGGACTTGTGTCAAGGTCAGGACCCCAACACCAAGCCCCCGCACAGCACAAACTCTACGAGGAGTACGTATATGCAACATGGCTAGAAAAAGGTCGGCTGCTCAGAACGAAGTAACAGAACGTACTGAAGAACAGCAAGGCCTGTGAAGAGCGACCTGAAAAACTGTAAGCAATGAACAAGAACACAATGATAAATCAATGGTACTCGCTGCACGCACTGAAGAGCAGATACAAACCCACAAGCACAAACTGAACAGCAGAAAACGATCTGAAAACCACGAGTCTGAAAAGGCGCGAATCGTCTCTCACCAAACTTTTACTAACACAAGATTAGCAAAAGGAGCCCAAAGGATGCCGTGCTTGGTTCTGAACTGGCCTTTTCTAGTCCTGTCGTACGTGGTGTACGTAACCGCGTTCTTGGCGATCGGAAATTCTGACAACTTTGTGCGACCGTGTGTACGCAAGACAAGTTTGAGCCAACATCCGTCGGAAAAAATCCATGGATTTTGTTGTCGGAATGTCCGATCAATGTCCGACCGCGTGTATGGGGCATTAGACCTATAGAACCCTCCCCATTACATTTTTCATGGGATGCCATAATCTGCAAGGTTTTATAAGAGAAGCATTACTCCACACTTGCTAAATGCAGCTAAAATATTGACACCTAGATTTTGGAAACAGTCTGGATGTCCCACTATAATGGATTGGAAGAGAGAGGTGGAAAAAAATAATGGAAGCAGAGAGATGGATACATATGGTTAAGGACCAAGATTCCATAAATCTACATAGGATAAAGGAAACAAAGGAGGAGCTATTGCTATCAAATTACAGGCTTATTTTTTTAAGCCCTTAAGGTGTGGAGAGTACACCTGGTGGGGTTCGTGTGCACACTGCATGAAGACACAATTATCACATGTCAAATGTTATTTGGACTTTTGCTGATTAATTCAATACCTCATTAAGGACTGAGTGTGGCTCACGAAGGACGTGCACTTTATTTATATTTTTTATATAGAATGTCACGTTTTATATTTTGATGCTTTATATAGGTTTTATGTAATTATTTTATTAGCGCTGCACATTGTGTCATATAAATTGTATTATCACATTTTTGGGGAAGTGTGGGAAGTGCGGGCAGCTGATTATAGTTTTATATATTCTTTTATGGTGATTTAGGTTGATTTAGGTTGAGTGTGGCAGCTCACAAGATATTACATTTATTTGTTTTTTTTATAATGCCACGTGTGCATGAGGGCATAATGAAAATAAATAATGTAATGAAATAACAAATTACCTGTATTCGAATTTGAGAATGAATTTGAAATGGAAAAATATTGCAATCAATACGCAAATGCATTTTTGCTGTATTTTTTCTGCGGTGCATTGTGCTTTTGATGCTTGTTTGCTGTGTTTATGTTGCGTTTTTTCTCCCGGACAAGTGACTGGCCAAAGCACTTCCCACAGGTGCATTTTTCCATTGTGCACATCTCTAGCCTGGACTGACCTTGAAGTATATCTTAGCATAACTTTAATATTTAAAACATTTGTCCAAAAGCCTGGTCCTTTAGAAACAGACATTTTTACCCATAGCCTGACTACTAGTGTGGTCAGCCCGCCCAAACCCCTTTTCTTCAAATTCTGCATCTCTGGGGTTTTGGTAATGCACCTCACCTTCCTCCATGTCCTTTCTCTCATGTTAAATTTTCCAAGTTGCTTAAGCTTGCCATAGACAGTTCAAATCTCAGCCGTTTCAGCATGAACCATCTAAGATTCGAACCTTGCATGGGCAGGCTGACTGTACCCAAGTTGAGCCAATGATCGACTCAGGTACAACCAGCATGTAAGATTTTTAGGAAACTATAATAGCTTAGCTCTGCCAGAGGGATTTCCCCCAATAACACTGACTATGTTAATGGGGGAAGCAAGAAATTTCATTTCTTGCAACTTGTGGTTGCAGGAAAGAAACATTTTTCATCTATAGCCTGAATTAGTAAAAAGAGGTCTGGCACATTTTTTTCTTGATCATCATCAATAGTGATATCAAATTCGTTTCATCCTCACTATCACCTGAGAAGAGCACATCTTCACAATCCCAATTGTCAGATGCAACAATGGTGTATACCCTAACTTTACTAACAGGTTTACAGCCTTATGTTTCCTTAAGGCAATAAGTGATTTGGTCATGAGGGCTGTACTTTTTTCAATAATCAGCCCAACTAGCAGTTGAATGGGCACACTCCAAAGCAACTGCTAGTTGGCCTTTTTCCTTAATTTCTGCCTCTGCCTTCTCCCTCTTTTTTTTTGTTTTTCAGTAGAAAGTGCATGATGGATGTTCCAGCCAATTTAGGACACTACCTTCTATTTTGCTTTCCCTAGATCAAAGTGTTTTAAACTAGAATGTGCAATATAATTCAAGACTTTTCACACCAAGTCCTATTTAAGGGTGACTGATTACTTTGCTAATTATTTAGCAAGAGGGATCCGCTGAGTATCCCCGATTGCTCTGCAGCCTTGCTTTTCCTGAACAGTTTATGCTGATTTTTGTTTAGCACAAGCAACAGAAAACACTAAAGGAAACTGGTTTGTTTTTCATTTATGTACCCCCAATGTACTCTCAATTATTTTGTTTTGGGTGAAAATCTCAGACAAGAGCCCCAGTAGTTTGGTGCAAGGCTCAGATGAGACCCCCAACTGTTTAAAAAAAGTTCAATTGTTTTTGTTCCTCTAATTCTTGCAGTTGAGCTAAGGAAGCTGAGCAAGCAGTAGTATTACTGTGTTTTTAATAAACAAAAATGTTGCGTATACAAACTATTTACAGTTGTAGCAATACAAGACATACACATATTGCTACAAATATTCATACACACAAGTGTGCTACAAATATTCATATGCACAAACACAAATTCACATGCTACCTAATCTTTTTAGGGAATAAAAGCTGACAATGGTCTGTATGCTAAAAATATTCACAAAAAGTCACTTTGCTTCTGTTACAACTGATACACATATTCCATAGCAAACGGGACTACTGTTTCTCTCTTTGTAGTGTGGCTTACAGTGCTATCCATTCTGGCAGAGTCTTCCTTGTTTTTGTCACATCCCCCTGGTAGAGCCCTTCCTTAGTCTTATAGGTTCCCCCACAGCAAAGTCCTTCCTTGGTCTTGTGGAGTCCCCTGTAGCAGAGCCCTTCCTCAGTTGAACCATGGTTATACATAAACAATGACATCGGCCAAACATGTCAAAAGTTCAAGCTATTGTCAATTCTCATTGACATAGCCCGGGTCCAGTGTTTTGAAAATGTTTGAAAAAAGCTCCTCTAAAACGATGGCAATAGCTAAAAATGTGTACATTGCCCAAATCAACAACAATAGTATCTATTTCCTTTGTACTAAAGAAAAATATTGCAATCAATACGCAAATGCATTTTTGCTGTATTTTTTCTGCGGTGCATTGTGCTTTTGATGCTTGTTTGCTGTGTTTATGTTGCGTTTTTTCTCCCGGACAAGTGACTTGCCAAAGCACTTCCCACAGGTGCATTTTTCCATTGTGCACATCTCTAGCCTGGACTGACCTTGAAGTATATCTTAGCATAACTTTAATATTTAAAACATTTGTCCAAAAGCCTGGTCCTTTAGAAACAGACATTTTTACCCATAGCCTGACTACTAGTGTGGTCAGCCCGCCCAAACCCCTTTTCTTCAAATTCTGCATCTCTGTGGTTTTGGTAATGCACCTCACCTTCCTCCATGTCCTTTCTCTCATGTTAAATTTTCCAAGTTGCTTAAGCTTGCCATAGACAGTTCAAATCTCAGCCGTTTCAGCATGAACCATCTAAGATTCGAACCTTGCATGGGCAGGCTGACTGTACCCAAGTTGAGCCAATGATCGACTCAGGTACAACCAGCATGTAAGATTTTTAGGAAACTATAATAGCTTAGCTCTGCCAGAGGGATTTCCCCCAATAACACTGACTATGTTAATGGGGGAAGCAAGAAATTTCATTTCTTGCAACTTGTGGTTGCAGGAAAGAAACATTTTTCATCTATAGCCTGAATTAGTAAAAAGAGGTCTGGCACATTTTTTTCTTGATCATCATCAATAGTGATATCAAATTCGTTTCATCCTCACTATCACCTGAGAAGAGCACATCTTCACAATCCCAATTGTCAGATGCAACAATGGTGTATACCCTAACTTTACTAACAGGTTTACAGCCTTATGTTTCCTTAAGGCAATAAGTGATTTGGTCATGAGGGCTGTACTTTTTTCAATAATCAGCCCAACTAGCAGTTGAATGGGCACACTCCAAAGCAACTGCTAGTTGGCCTTTTTCCTTAATTTCTGCCTCTGCCTTCTCCCTCTTTTTTTTTGTTTTTCAGTAGAAAGTGCATGATGGATGTTCCAGCCAATTTAGGACACTACCTTCTATTTTGCTTTCCCTAGATCAAAGTGTTTTAAACTAGAATGTGCAATATAATTCAAGACTTTTCACACCAAGTCCTATTTAAGGGTGATTGATTACTTTGCTAATTATTTAGCAAGAGGGATCCGCTGAGTATCCCCGATTGCTCTGCAGCCTTGCTTTTCCTGAACAGTTTATGCTGATTTTTGTTTAGCACAAGCAACAGAAAACACTAAAGGAAACTGGTTTGTTTTTCATTTATGTACCCCCAATGTACTCTCAATTATTTTGTTTTGGGTGAAAATCTCAGACAAGAGCCCCAGTAGTTTGGTGCAAGGCTCAGATGAGACCCCCAACTGTTTAAAAAAAGTTCAATTGTTTTTGTTCCTCTAATTCTTGCAGTTGAGCTAAGGAAGCTGAGCAAGCAGTAGTATTACTGTGTTTTTAATAAACAAAAATGTTGCGTATACAAACTATTTACAGTTGTAGCAATACAAGACATACACATATTGCTACAAATATTCATACACACAAGTGTGCTACAAATATTCACATGCACAAACACAAATTCACATGCTACCTAATCTTTTTAGGGAATAAAAGCTGACAATGGTCTGTATGCTAAAAATATTCACAAAAAGTCACTTTGCTTCTGTTACAACTGATACACATATTCCATAGCAAACGGGACTACTGTTTCTCTCTTTGTAGTGTGGCTTACAGTGCTATCCATTCTGGCAGAGTCTTCCTTGTTTTTGTCACATCCCCCTGGTAGAGCCCTTCCTTAGTCTTATAGGTTCCCCCACAGCAAAGTCCTTCCTTGGTCTTGTGGAGTCCCCTGTAGCAGAGCCCTTCCTCAGTTGAACCATGGTTATACATAAACAATGACATCGGCCAAACATGTCAAAAGTTCAAGCTATTGTCAATTCTCATTGACATAGCCCGGGTCCAGTGTTTTGAAAATGTTTGAAAAAAGCTCCCCTAAAATGATGGCAATAGCTAAAAATGTGTACATTGCCCAAATCAACAACAATAGTATCTATTTCCTTTGTACTAAAGAAAAATATTGCAATCAATACGCAAATGCATTTTTGCTGTATTTTTTCTGCGGTGCATTGTGCTTTTGATGCTTGTTTGCTGTGTTTATGTTGCGTTTTTTCTCCCGGACAAGTGACTGGCCAAAGCACTTCCCACAGGTGCATTTTTCCATTGTGCACATCTCTAGCCTGGACTGACCTTGAAGTATATCTTAGCATAACTTTAATATTTAAAACATTTGTCCAAAAGCCTGGTCCTTTAGAAACAGACATTTTTACCCATAGCCTGACTACTAGTGTGGTCAGCCCGCCCAAACCCCTTTTCTTCAAATTCTGCATCTCTGGGGTTTTGGTAATGCACCTCACCTTCCTCCATGTCCTTTCTCTCATGTTAAATTTTCCAAGTTGCTTAAGCTTGCCATAGACAGTTCAAATCTCAGCCGTTTCAGCATGAACCATCTAAGATTCGAACCTTGCATGGGCAGGCTGACTGTACCCAAGTTGAGCCAATGATCGACTCAGGTACAACCAGCATGTAAGATTTTTAGGAAACTATAATAGCTTAGCTCTGCCAGAGGGATTTCCCCCAATAACACTGACTATGTTAATGGGGGAAGCAAGAAATTTCATTTCTTGCAACTTGTGGTTGCAGGAAAGAAACATTTTTCATCTATAGCCTGAATTAGTAAAAAGAGGTCTGGCACATTTTTTTCTTGATCATCATCAATAGTGATATCAAATTCGTTTCATCCTCACTATCACCTGAGAAGAGCACATCTTCACAATCCCAATTGTCAGATGCAACAATGGTGTATACCCTAACTTTACTAACAGGTTTACAGCCTTATGTTTCCTTAAGGCAATAAGTGATTTGGTCATGAGGGCTGTACTTTTTTCAATAATCAGCCCAACTAGCAGTTGAATGGGCACACTCCAAAGCAACTGCTAGTTGGCCTTTTTCCTTAATTTCTGCCTCTGCCTTCTCCCTCTTTTTTTTTGTTTTTCAGTAGAAAGTGCATGATGCATGTTCCAGCCAATTTAGGACACTACCTTCTATTTTGCTTTCCCTAGATCAAAGTGTTTTAAACTAGAATGTGCAATATAATTCAAGACTTTTCACACCAAGTCCTATTTAAGGGTGACTGATTACTTTGCTAATTATTTAGCAAGAGGGATCCGCTGAGTATCCCCGATTGCTCTGCAGCCTTGCTTTTCCTGAACAGTTTATGCTGATTTTTGTTTAGCACAAGCAACAGAAAACACTAAAGGAAACTGGTTTGTTTTTCATTTATGTACCCCCAATGTACTCTCAATTATCTTGTTTTGGGTGAAAATCTCAGACAAGAGCCCCAGTAGTTTGGTGCAAGGCTCAGATGAGACCCCCAACTGTTTAAAAAAAGTTCAATTGTTTTTGTTCCTCTAATTCTTGCAGTTGAGCTAAGGAAGCTGAGCAAGCAGTAGTATTACTGTGTTTTTAATAAACAAAAATGTTGCGTATACAAACTATTTACAGTTGTAGCAATACAAGACATACACATATTGCTACAAATATTCATACACACAAGTGTGCTACAAATATTCATATGCACAAACACAAATTCACATGCTACCTAATCTTTTTAGGGAATAAAAGCTGACAATGGTCTGTATGCTAAAAATATTCACAAAAAGTCACTTTGCTTCTGTTACAACTGATACACATATTCCATAGCAAACGGGACTACTGTTTCTCTCTTTGTAGTGTGGCTTACAGTGCTATCCATTCTGGCAGAGTCTTCCTTGTTTTTGTCACATCCCCCTGGTAGAGCCCTTCCTTAGTCTTATAGGTTCCCCCACAGCAAAGTCCTTCCTTGGTCTTGTGGAGTCCCCTGTAGCAGAGCCCTTCCTCAGTTGAACCATGGTTATACATAAACAATGACATCGGCCAAACATGTCAAAAGTTCAAGCTATTGTCAATTCTCATTGACATAGCCCGGGTCCAGTGTTTGAAAATGTTTGAAAAAAGCTCCTCTAAAACGATGGCAATAGCTAAAAATGTGTACATTGCTCAAATCAACAACAATAGTATCTATTTCCTTTGTACTAAAGGACACCAAAACTAGTATTGTTAGAACAATGACAGGGGGTTTGAAATGCTCCCACAAGGTCATTTACTGCTGAAAAACTACAGATGCGCATATGTACAGTATTTTTGAAAATACACAGAATCTACTATACAGTATATATTGATGTACCACATCATGACTAGTACCTTTAACACTCTTGATATGTTATTGGCAGAGGCTGAAAGCCTGTCGTCAGCAGCAGATATGTTGAAAAGAGGCCCAGACTGCTGAGCTAAGTGGAGTGTACTGACTCGTGCCCATGGGGCAGTGCCATCTGGCAGAATAGGGCAGCTGCTCACTTCACTCCTCTGCAAGCTGCCCCCGCCCTTGTATTAAGTCTTACAGCACTGCTGTTGTGCCTCTACCTCACTTTCCTTTTCTACAATCTCAGACACCCAAGTACAGTCTGCCCCCTCCTCCATCTCCACCATCCTTATCACTCAAGCCCACTTGTCAGTAAGCTGAAGCTGCAGGAACATCAATGTCAATTGCTGCTCCTTGTATGTTGTTCCCCTGCTTCTTTGCTGCTTATGCTATATTTCTCAGCATCGTGCCTTCAGCAGCAAGTTAGTGATGCTGTGCAGAAATAATTTAGATGACTCCTCCTTGCCAGTTGGTGGGGCCATGGTGGGATTAGCTGTAGAGGAGGAAAAAAAAGAGCGTGCACTTGCAGCTATTGGGGAAAATGCCCTGCTATTTGCCTCGGAGGAGGAGGATGAGGAAGGCTTGGTGAGCCACTCCACAACCTCCTCCCCATAGTCTGGCTGTGTAGCACACCCACTGCCAGAAAAATAAGGCAGGCATGCCCTGTCTCCCAGAGGAAGATTGACCCAACCATAACTTTTTACTATGTATGCAGAACCCACTTGCCCACCCAATAGCTATGTGTGAAAAGCCTCTGCCTCTCCATTTAGGCCTCCCACACATAATGAATACAGGGGAATGACTGACTTTGTTATCAACACACTGAAGTGCCCATTTACACAGCAGGCACAGGCCCCTTTATCTCCACTTCAGAACTTCCTTAGTTCCAGGACATGTCCAGGGAAGATATGTTCCTCAGCTTCTCTTCCTCAGGAACTAAGAAAATTCAAACCTAATGAGGCAGAGGTAACTGGGCAAGTTATCTTCCACCATATCAGAGTTTACATGTAGGTAGCCAGGCCAAAGCTTTATAACGCATGGCATTTTCTGAAGACTCAGCTACTGTTTAAATACCCTCCCCAATTGCCAAAGTACTCCAGTTCCAATGGGGTTTTGGATTACTCCAGCTGTTCATCTGTGTTGCCAGAACTACCCTGGGCTTCACTGAGAAGAAAGCAGCTTATAAGGATAATCTCAAGTAGCTGTTTGTGGTTTGAACTTTTCCTTTTTCTTTATTTTTTTTTTTACTGAAGTCATAAATTTTAGCGTTTCTCTATAGAGTCTTGAATAGTCAAGGTTTGTGTGGCTTGCATAATCTGTCTTGAATCTTTCTACATTGTATAAATACCCTTTGCAAATCTGAACCAGATTTCCATTATTCTGTGGTGATATTCAGTGGCAGGCTAAGTGGTGTAAATCAGATTTGCAGCACACAACTATTGGTTGATATTCCGTGGCGCAGTAAGTGGTGTAAATTAGTTTTGTGTTATTGCTTCCTACTTGCACCGTTTCATAAACTGCAAGTTTCAGTTGCTCCCTGTCTGGTCTTTCGGCAAATTACCTATTCTGTTAAAGCAGCTATGGCAATAATGGGATTGTGAAAAAATGTAGCACAATACAGTACTATGTATAACACTGTATACCTGTGTATTTAGCATGTATAGCAGCAGTTACAGTTTATCTCCATTAAAATGTATGCATTTGAATTTAACAAAACTCTGAATTTATGGTCAAGAATGCATGCCTGAATAAAGTGCATTGCATAAAACTTGTCCCTGGTCAGATGGGCTCCTGGGAGCCAAAATTACAAAATACTGGACAAGCCAGACCCCGCACTATAATTGGATGGGCTTCCAGCAGCAATATTGTCAGTATTTTAGTGGAGCTGGTTGGGGAAAGATGAGAAATCTGTGAAGGAAGATAAACTCTGCTATACAGAGATATACTGTGCTATCAGTGCCGGGACAAGGTCATTTGGTGCCCAGGGCGAAGATGGCAAACTGCGCCCCCCCCCCATGTACACAAAGAGTCAGTGCTTTGCAGGGAAAAGAAAAAAAAGTGATCATTCCCTCTGTAAAGAGCCCCTGTATTGATTGTCACGTTCTGGGCTGTGATTTGACACAGCTGATCAGCATGTCCCAGCCATGAATCATTGGCTGGGATCTGCTGACAGTCCTGATGTGTCAAATCACAGGTCAGTAGGTGGGTGGGAGCATGCGCCCGACACCCTGAAACAGGCAGCACCCCTGTAGCTGCCACCCCATAGCAGTAAATGTACTGTGATGGGTCGGCAAGCGGTTAATTACCAATGGCATTTGTAATATGCATCAAATAAAGCAAAAAACTGCGCTAATTATTCTAAAATAAACATGAACATCTAAAGCAGCCGCAAACTCTACTGTGAGATATAACACAGTCCCAAATCATAAATTCATCAACAGAGTTGCGCTAATTAATATTGAGTCAAGCACCAGTGATAAAAACAAAGTCCCAATGTGATAAAAAAAGTTCTTTGGCAACATCCGCACCTTCAATTGAGTGATCCTGTGACAGTAACCTCCACCATAGATAAAGTGCTTGCTTACCAGATTACACAGACCTCCTATCAGGGAAGTTCAGTGACACTTGTGGCTCTAAACCCAGCCAGGTCCTTTAACTATCCAAGGAACCCCTTATGGCAAGTGGACCCACCATCCAGGAAACAATATCACAGATGGTCCCCAAAATACAAAAAGGCTTGCTAGCCATACTGTAAAAATATTTAAAAACTTTATTGAAAGTATAAAATTTTGCTTTTACAGCAAAAACATGTATTCGCATAAGGGTCAAAACAAGAAGGCTGGCTAATTGCAGCTACCTGTCCTTCCGGGATTCGCTCCATCACCTGACGTCACTGCGCTTCTCGATTCCCGGAAGGAGGGGTAGCTGTGATTAGCCAGCCAGCTTGTTTTGATCCTTATGCGATTACATGTGATCGGAGGTCCATGCAATCGAGTAATTGGGACTTTGTTCTTATCACTGGTGTTTGACCCAATTTGTAATGTACAGCATGGAGGGGGGTTAATGTATTGCCATTGGTCACTGATCTATTAGTGACCAGTAGCAGTTAATTAACCCCATTTGTGCTGCAGCATAACACTGATACTGGTGCCACCAATGCAGCACAAAGGGGTTAATTAACTGCTACTGATCACTAATAGATCAGTGACCAATGGCAATACCTTAACCCCCCTCCATGCTGTACATTACTGAAATGTAATACCATTGGTAATTAGCCTCCCCTCAGCCACCTCCAACCCCCCCCCCCCCCCCCAAATCTACAGAGTTAATTAAGCTGCAATCATCTGCTTTGCTTACTTGCGCAATACACACTGCAGTCAATCAGTGTTTAGTTCCTCCTCCTCGGTTCCTCTTGGTCACAGCCTCAGCAGCACTGTATGATGCTACTGTGAGTCCTCCAATCCCGCCTCCCATCATCGCCGGTGTTCTGACAAGAAAGGCCCCCCCCATCGCAGGCGCAGCGCTTGCGCAGTACGTAGGACAAAGGAGACGCCGAAAGTCTTCGTGTAGAGCTGATGAACAGCTGTTAATCTTTGGAGACTTTCGGCGTCTCCTTTGTCCTACGTACTGCGCAAGCGCTGCGCCTGCGCAGTACAGGGCAGATACTATCCAATGGGGGACAAGACACCCGGCCTCTCAGTGAGTGACATCACGCCGGGCCGTCTGGAACCACAAAGCGCCTGTCGGGGGGGGGGGTCCGAGTATCTCCACTGACAGGGAAGGCAATTGAAGGGCTGACATGTTAGCTTGTGCCGGGTGCAGGAGCGCACTCGGCACATCGTTGCAACTACAGCTATTAGCGGCTGGTGTGTACAATCGCACACACAGCCAGTTTTTAGAAGCCCACTTCACCTGCGCCCCCCTCCCTGCAGTAAACTGTATCGCCCAGGCCATCTGGCCCTTCCGCCCCCGCCTTGTACCGGCCCTGTGTGCTATACATTGCTGTACTGTGGATTGAAGTGTGATAAGCTACATATTACCCTTGTGTTCATGTTCCCTAAACCTTCTGCTGTATACACACGATCGGAATTTCCGACAGAAAAAGTCAGACGGGATCTTTTCATCGTATATTCCGTTCGTGTGTATGCCCCATCAGACTTTTTATGTCGAAAATTCTGACGGACCTAGAAAGAGGACATGTTCTAAATTTTTCCGATGGAACCAATTCCTATCGGGAAAAAACGCTCGTCTGTATGCTGTTCCGACGTACCAAAAACGACTCATGCCCTGAAGCAATTAGAGATGGAAGCTATTGGCTACTGGCTATTGAACTTCCTTTTTCTAGTTCCATCGTATGTGTTGTACGTCACCGCGTTCTTGACGGTTGGACTTTGGTGTGACCGTGTGTATGCAAGACAGCTTGAGCGGAATTCCGTCGGAGAAACCTTCAGAGTTTATTCCGACGGAAAAACTGCTCGTGTGTACACGGCATAATTGTCATTCTTAGAATTCTTTTTTTTCTCCTCTGTTAGCCTCTATTCAACCCCTTGCAGCTTTTTTTTCTTCTGTAGTTTATTAGAGCCATTCTCTTAAACTTTATGTTTTTCTATTTGTTGGTCAATCACTTGTTCATTATTAAGTTAGTAGTTTTACATATAGTTTTGTTTATCATGTTGTTTTGGTGATACATACATTTTTTTTCCATTTTATTTTCTGCTAGGCGGTTACTCTTGAATCTAGGGTGAAATAAAAGTATATTCTATTTGATTTTGACTTTTTAAAGTAAACAATTGTTGGAGCTGCCCAAAAGCACTACATATTTATAGTCTTTTCTCCATAGCAAACCATATGCTAGATTTGAAAGAGTCATCCTCCTGGTTGAAAACACTTAAGCCTCGTACACACAATCTGAGTTTCCAATGGGAATTGTGTGATGACAGGCTGTTGGTGGAAAATCAGACCGATCGTGTGTATGCCCCATCAGACTTTTTATGTCGAAAATTCTGACGGACCTAGAAAGAGGACATGTTCTAAATTTTTCCGATGGAACCAATTCCTATCGGGAAAAAACGCTCGTCTGTATGCTGTTCTGACGTACCAAAAACGACTCATGCCCTGAAGCAATTAGAGATGGAAGCTATTGGCTACTGGCTATTGAACTTCCTTTTTCTAGTTCCATCGTATGTGTTGTACGTCACCGCATTCTTGACGGTTGGACTTTGGTGTGACCATGTGTATGCAAGACAGCTTGAGCGGGATTCCGTCGGAGAAACCTTCAGAGTTTATTCTGACGGAAAAACTGCTCGTGTGTACACGGCATAATTGTCATTCTTAGAATTCTTTTTTTTCTCCTCTGTTAGCCTCTATTCAACCCCTTGCAGCTTTTTTTTCTTCTGTAGTTTATTAGAGCCATTCTCTTAAACTTTATGTTTTTCTATTTGTTGGTCAATCACTTGTTCATTATTAAGTTACATATAGTTTTGTTTATCATGTTGTTTTGGTGATAAATACATTTTTTTTCCATTTTATTTTCTGCTAGGCGGTTACTCTTGAATCTAGGGTGAAATAAAAGTATATTCTATTTGATTTTGACTTTTTAAAGTAAACAATTGTTGGAGCTGCCCAAAAGCACTACATATTTATAGTCTTTTCTCCATAGCAAACCATATGCTAGATTTGAAAGAGTCATCCTCCTGGTTGAAAACACTTAAGCCTCGTACACACAATCTGAGTTTCCAATGGGAATTGTGTGATGACAGGCTGTTGGTGGAAAATCAGACCATTTATATGCTCCATCAGACAATTGTTGGCCAACTTTCCGTATCGCAATTTGTCGATCGACAACTGCAACAAAATCGTCCCGTGTTTGGGGTGCCATTAAGAAATAATGGCATCGCAAACACGTTAAACTTTTTGCAGCGATTCTGGAATCTTGGGCACCATTGCATCGATTCCACCCGCGATTCGAATGGCCTAGGTGTTGGTCTTTTTTACCCTAAATCATTCTCTGCATTAAGTATGGTCAAATACTAACTAAGCCTAAACCTACTCCCACCCCATTCTAAGCCTATTCTAACTACCTTGTAAAGGAAATAACTTTATATTTGCTTATGCTGAGGGTGATCTGGTCCAGTCACATTATCTCTCCAGCAGCCGCCTTCAGTAGAGAGGAGAGATCACCGACAACGGCTGACAATGATGTCACCCATAGGATTACTATGAGGAATCCGTTGTTGGTTGTTCCTTCTCTACATTGAAGCTAGTGCTGGTACACGATCATGTGCCCGGACCAGAGCGACTTCAGAATAGGTTAGTATAGACTTCTTTCCTTTACAAGATAGTTAAAATAGGCCTAGAATAGGGGTGGTAATAGGTTTAACTACCTGAGTTCTTTTTTTGATCCAGTGCTGTGCCTGGCTGCAAGTCTGCTCTCCCCCTCTCGGGTTTCACAAGCTTTCCTACTGCGCATGTGTGATTCCCATGTGAATGGTCCCGTAGTTCTCTTGGACCTGTAACATGTACCAGAAGACTGCAGGGGAAGGAGGGGGAGTGAGTATATGTCAAAACCAGGATGCAAACAAGTGGAGCTTCCCCTTTTGGGTGGATCTCCGATTTAATGCATTAGGTAGTCAAGACAGGCTCAGGAAGACATTCCCAATGTTTTCACCAAACAAGACACCAACTGCAGCTCCCACATTTCTATCCTTACATATAAAAATGAACCAAGCTCCACTGCCATAAATGTAATGCCATAAATGTAATGCAAGGTCATAAGTGTAAAGCATATGTAAACACAATCCATAATATCTCATATTTAAAATGTACAAGCTTTAGCATGTTAATGTATGTCATTGGCTGTCACCCTCTCTTATGGACTTCTGATGAAGACTACCATCAGCTGCTTCAACACACAATAGGCAGGCATGATTCACTGCTGACGCCATCAGAAAACCCCTGAAGGAAGGGCATATATTTACAGTGAAACCTTGCTTTGAGAGCACTTTGCAAGACAAGCAAAATTTTTAAATACATTTTGACTTGATATAAAAGCGATGTCCTGATATACAAGCAGCATCATGTCACAACTGAGTATAAAAGAGGAGAGAGGCACCTCTAAGTGTAGCATAATGGTTACATTTAAAGGAGGTACAACATTTAGCAACTCACATGGTTGATGATTAAAACAGGCACATCTAAGTATGCAGGCAAAGCTGTCCACATAGACCATCCTCCACACCGCCATCGATGCCATCCCTTCCATGCTGCACTCCTATATTACTTCAAGCCTTGCTTTCAGGGTAGTCTTCCCGGTCATGATTGAAGACTGACAGCGGTGAGAGCTGGCAGTGCGCAGCACGGTCTATGTGGACAGCGTTACCCCGCATGCCTGCATACTTAGATGTGCTTTTTCGAAAGATCTGTTTTAATCATCAATCATGTGAGTTGCTAAATGTTGTACCTTCATTAAATGTAACCATATTACTACACTTAGAGGTTATCAGTTACATCAGCATCAGGTGCTTGATAGCTGCTGCTGATCCAAGACTGATTCATTTTTATGAATGTGAGCCTACCAACGGAGTCTGTGGACAGGCGCACTCTATGATCCGTTACAAACCCTCCAGCAGCACTGAATGTGCGTTCAGAAAGAACGCTGGATGCAGGATGGGCCAGTAGCTCAATTGCATATTGAGCAAGTTCTGCCCAGTGCTCCATCCTCAAGACCCAGTAACCCAGTGAATGGTCTGTTGGAAAGGTCTCCAAGTCTGCTCTTGCCCCAAGATATTCCTGCATCATGTAATGCAGACGTTGGCGATGGTTGCTTGAACCAATCAGACCTTGGTGCTGAGGACTAAAAAATTGTCTAAAGGCATCGTTTAGATGGCCACCTATGCCTCTCCTTGGTGGCCTTCCGGATATGATGTATATTTTGTTTGGCAACACCACACTGCACTGTATTGTGTGCTGTGTACACCACCAGAAAAGTATTAGCAACTACACTACAGTTGCACTGTATTGTGTACTGTGTACACCACTAGAAAAGTAGGAGCAACTGCACTACGGTTGCACTGTTATGTGTGCTGTGTACGCCACCATAAAAGTAGTAGCAACTGCACTACGGTTGCACAGTTTTGTGTGCTGTGTACACCACCAGAAAAGTAGTAGCAACTGCACTATGGTTGGACTGTTTTGTGTGCTGTGCACACCACCAGAAAAGTAGAAGCAACTGCAGTATGGTTGCACTGTTTTGTGTGCTGTGTAAACCACCAGAAAAGTAGTAGCACCTGCACTATGGCTTCAAGTGTATTAAGTAATGTGTACACCACCAGAAAAGTAGTAGCAACTGCACTATGGTTGCACTGTTTTGTGTGCTGTGTACACCACCAGAAAAATAGTTGCAACTACACTATGGTTGCACTGTTTTGTGTGCTGTGTACACCACCAGAAAAGTAGGAGCAACTGCACTATGGTTGCACTGTTTTGTGTGCTGTGTACACCACCAGAAAAGTAGGAGCAACTGCACTACGGTTGCACTGTTTTGTGTGCTGTGTACACCACCAGAAAAGTAGGAGCAACTACACTATGGTTGCACTGTTTTGTGTGCTGTGTACACCACCAGAAAAGTAGGAGCAACTGCACTACGGTTGCACTGTTTTGTGTGCTGTGCACACTACCGGAAAAGTAGGAGCAACTGCACTATGGTTGTACTGTTTTGTGTGCTGTGCACACCACCAGAAAAGTAGGAGCAACTGCACTACGGTTGCACTGTTTTGTGTGCTGTGTACACCACCAGAAAAGTAGGAGCAACTGCACTATGTTTGCACTGAATTGTGTGCTGTGTACACACCAGAAAAGTAGTAGAAACAGTACACCACAGAATGCACTGTAGATATACGCTACAGTGAATGCTGCAGAGTGTATATGTATGTACATATGTGGGGACGGAAAGTATTCAGACCCCCTTAAATTTGTCACTCTTTGTTATATTGCAGCCATTTGCAAAAATCAGTTAAGTTCATTTTTTTTCCTCATTAATGTACACACAGCACCCCATATTGACAGAAAAACACAGAATTGTTGACATTTTTGCAGATTTATAAAAAACGAAAAACTGAAATATCACATGGTCCTAAGTATTTAGACCCTTTGCTGTGACACTCATATATTTAACTCAGGTGCTGTCCATTTCTGTCCATTTCTTCTGATCATCCTTGAGGTGGTTCTACACCTTCATTTGAGTCCAGCTGTGTTTGAGTATACTGATTGGACTTGATTAGGAAAGCCACACACCTGTCTATATAAGACCTTACAGCTCACAGTGCATGTCAGAGCAAATGAAAATCATGAAGTCAAAGGAACTGCCTGAAGAGCTCAGAGACAGAATTGGCACAGATCTGGCCAAGGTTACAAAAAAATTCTGCTGCACTTAAGGTTCCTAAGAGCACAGTGGCCTCCATAATCCTTAAATGGAAGATGTTTGGGACGACCAGAACCCTTCCTAGAGCTGGCCATCTGGCCAAACTGAGCTATCGGGGGAGAAGAGCCTTGGTGAGAGAGGTAAAGAAGAACCCAAAGATCACTGTGGCTGAGCTCCAGAGATGCAGTCAGGAGATGGAAGAATGGAGGTTATAGAAAGTCAACCATCACTGTAGCCCTCAACCAGTCGGGGCTTTATGGCAGAGTGGCCCGACGGAAGCCTCTCCTCAGTGCAAGACACATGAAAGCTTGCATGGAGTTTACTAAAAAACAGCTGAAGGACTCCAAGATGGTGAGAAAAAAGATTATCTGGTCTGATGAGACCAAGATAGAACTTTTTGGCCTTAATTCTAAGTGGTATGTGTGGAGAAAACCAGGCACTGCTCATCACCAGTCCAATACAGTCCCAACAGTGAAGCATGGTGGTGGCAGCTTCATGCTGTGGGGGTGTTTTTCAGCTGCAGGGACAGGATGACTGGTTGCAATTGAGGGAAAGATGAATGCGGCCAAGTACAGGGATATCCTGGACGAAAACCTTCTCCAGAGTGCTCAGGACCTCACACTGGGCCGAAGGTTTACCTTCCAACAAGAAAATGACCCTAAGCACATAGCTAAAATAATTAAGCAGTGGCTTCACAACAACTCCATGACTGTTCTTGAATGGCCCAGTCAGAGCCCTGACTTAAACCCAATTGAGAATCTCTGGAGAGACCTAAAAATGGCTGTCCACCAACTTTTACCATCCAACCTGACAGAACTGGAGAGGATCTGCAAGGAGGAATGGCAGAGGATCCCCAAATCCAGGTCTGAAAAACTTGTTGCATCTTTCCCAAAAAGACTCATGGCTGTATTAGATCAAAAGGGTGCTTTTACTAAATACTGAGAAAAGGGTCTGAATACTTAGGACCATGTGATATTTCAGTTATTCTTTTTTAATAAATCTGCAAAAATGTCAACAATTCTGTGTTTTTCTGTCAATATGGGGTGCTGTGTGTACATTAATGAGGAAAAAAAATGAACTTAAATGATTTTAGCAAATGGCTGCAGTATAACAAAGAGTGAAAAATTTAAGGGGGTCTGAATACTTTCTGTCCCCATTGTATATCAAATACACCGCCTCAAGTAGGTTAGAAATCGTACGCCACGGAATGCACTTTAGAATGTAGATCTGTAGGCTACACTGACTGGATGCTGCAGAATATATATATACTAGACTGACTGTATATATATATCAAATACACTGCCTGAAGTCGATTAGAAATAGTACCCCACGGAATGTACTGTAGAATGTAGATCTCTAGGCTACACTGACTGGATGCTACGGAGTATATACATATATATATATATATATATATATATATATATATATATATATATATATATATATATATATATATATATATATATATATATTAGACTGACTGTATGTATATATATATATATATATATATATATATATATATATATATATATATATATATATATATATATATATATAATCCACTGCCACTAACTGAATAACCTGCCTGCTCAATCTAAATCAAGCTATGTCTCCATCCACATCCACGCCAACAACACTACACAGGGCCGCCGTGCAGGCAGCCTTATATAGTGTGGGGCGTGGACTTAGTCCCCCTGAGCCATGATTGGCCAAAGGCACCCTGCCTTTGGCCAATTATGGCTCTCTTAGCAGAGGGCACTGGGATTGGCCAAAGCATGCAGGTCAGGTGCATGCTTTGGCCAATCATCGCACAGCAATGCACTGCGATTTCGCAGTGCACTATGGGGTGTTCCGCGGGTGCTCAAATTTCCCACGAATGCCCCGTATTCTGCGATATTCAGGCGAATGGGCGAACACCTGATGTTCGAGTCGAACTCATGTTCGACCCGAACATCAAGCTCATCCCTACTCTCATATAGTCCGGTTCATAGAAAAGAAGCAATATCACTAAAACAGCAGAAGAGTTTCGCACTAGGGTACATTTTACCATTAATGCTGCAGTATCCTAGCATTGGGTAATTATTGACTGTTTTTTTTTCACCCACACCCACATCCATAGCCTGCTTTTCTTTTTATTCTTTTTATTCCTATCTTTATTTAGTTTTTTGACACTTTGCGCGAATGACACTTATAACATAAATATAATTTGGAGTTTACATCTACTTTATTATGTACTTCTTTACTCAGGCATATATTGCAATCTATCAAAATACTTAATTTTTATTCAAGGATGGATATGACCCCTTGGTTATCTTGCTATCTCTACAGACACCATGAACCTGCTCATTGATTTATTTTTGGCTAATCCTAAAGTAGTTTAAACTAGGCATAAGCTAAAAATAACTGTATATATTTCCCATTTTACCATAAACTGCAGACATATGTATTATATCATCATAGTTGAATACCTGACAGATTTGGTGTTTAGGCAGCATCAAGGTGACTCATTGCCCTACATATGTTAATAATTTTGTAGCTGATTTTTTTATATATTTAGTATCTGTAAATTACACCATACCTGCATACCTCCATAATTACATTTAAAAATCACCCCATAAAAACGCAGACATATGTAGCACATCTCGATCAACAAGGTCACATTGTTTTCCGTTCTGGCTCAAAACCGACAAATACAACATTACTTCACTGCACAGGTGCAGTGTTTCTCTAGATTAATAACACAGAGGATAAATATACTGTGGGTTAGAACACTTGGGCAGCCAAGATGATGAAGTAATTTATTTTGGATTCCTTTAAGCAAAATGCTTATGTGTAAAAAATCATGGTAATTTAGTACACTTGTACATAATGGTAATCCCAAAACACATAGTCTGTGCTGTGTATGCATTTTTTCCAAGTCCATAGACATAATTTTGCTCTAGTTGGGGAGTTAACCATCAGAGAAATGCTACTGTATGCATTTAATTAACGGACAATTTAATCCAAAATTTGACATGTTACTTAAAATAACTGATAGATTAAATTTAAAGCTCTCCTGCCATTTACTTGTTCAGGAATGCTTAAGAAATATCAGTTATGCTACTCCTGGATTTAGACAGTGGTGTTTGTTTACTAACAAAATAGAGTCTGTTCACATTGCAAAGTGAATATTTACTTTGCAAAGTGAATGTTCACTGAGCTTAGTAAATAACATAAAAAAGATGTGTTCTGTTCACTTTGAATACCCAATAAAGTATAAGGTAATGTAAACAAAAAAACTTTTTTTTTCTTGCAAATGAAAAAACTTAACTTTGAAAAATTAATATTCCCAATCCCATTGTTTCGAAGGATGCCTGTACCTAAGTACTTATATAAGGAGGCTTAGACTGAAGATGCTATTTTCCACTACTTTATTAGTTCATACTAGTTCTCGGTATCAGTACCAGGTCACATCAAAGCAGAACTAAAGTCTGGAAAAAAATTAATTTATATCTACTTCCTACAGGGAAACAGTGTTATTGACAGAAATGTATTTTCACTCTCTCTCACCTCCCCCCCTTTTCCTGCAGCCTGCCAGGTTGCATACTCGGATAAGGGTCTGGTATGGATTTTAGGGGGGGCCCCTACGCCATTTTTTTTTTAATTTTGGCGCAGGGTTCCCCTTAAAATCCATACCAGACCTGAAGAGTCTGGTATGGATTTTGGAGGGACCCCAACTCCATTTTTTTATAATTTGGTGCAGGGTTCCCCTTAATATCCATACCAGACCTGAAGGGCCTGGTATGGATTTTGGGGGGACCCCCACGCAATTTTTTTTGGCTCGGGGTTCTCCTTAATCATACCAGACCCTAAGGGCCTGGTAATAGACCAGGGGGGGAACCCATGCCGTTTTTTCAATGAGCTTTATCTATATTGCCGAGACCCGACAATTCATTACAGCCGCCATCAGTTTTAAATGACTTTTTTTCCTTTAGAAATGTCATTTTGCTAAGGTATTGTTCTAAACACGGGAAAACTGCGCCATTTTACAGGCATACTATAGACACCCCCCAGGCACGATATTTAAAGGAATATTTAATTTTTATTGTTTCACTTTAATCATTATTAAAATCACTTCTCCTGAAAAAACTGCAGTTTTTAAAACTTTTTTGCATTGATACATGTCCCTTGGGGCAGGACTCGGGTGTCCAAACACTTTTTATGACAATAACTTGCATACAAGCCTTTAAAATGAGCACTTTTGATTTTTCATGTTCATGTTTCATAAACATTAACGGTGTTCGTGTGTTCCTACAGATTTTTTGCCTGTTCGCAAGTTCTGGTGTGAACTGAACCGTGGGGTGTTCGGCTCATCCTTAGTACTCAGACCTTGAGGCTGCTGACACCTCCAATGTACCAGATTAAGGAAAGGGATGGTCAGCACTCAGGATGACATCCAAAATTGTATTACATTATTAAATACATGTACAAAGCTGTAAAACAGCCTATGCATTTCTGACCCATGGCCCATGACTAAGGACTAACGTCCAAAACACATAGGCCGTTTTACAGCTTTGTACATGTATTTAATAAAAATATGCAATTTTGGATGTCATCCTGAGTGCTGACTAACCCTTTCCTATTCTACAATGTTAGAATTACATGTGATCTAACTGCAACTATAGGGGAAAAAATTGTTTTTGACTAAACTTCAGCTTTAAAAAGTGCTTTATTTTCATCTGCAGTTTGACCTCAAGAGCATTTGGTAATGGAGACTGATGCAAGAACCTGGCAAACTGTCTCTTGCTGCACATATCAATATGTTTCAGTACAAGTTGTAGTACTGCAGACGTCCTAATGAAAGGTAGACCATATGAACTCAACATTTCATACAATCTATGTTCTACAAAAATGTAAATACACAAAACTAAGGTGATTTGAACCAGGCTCAAATGCGTCTAAAATTGTAGTAGATATAAGAAATGGTTGTCGAAGTCACCAGCCATACAAAGTAGACTAGTGGCCGGTTTTCTTATACACACTTAGCAGAAAATAGAAGAAGATCCTTTTATGCTAGCAAAATCACCATACTAGGATGCAATAAGCACCAAGGCAAGTTCAGATGAACATTCACCCCCAGTTAAAATGACCTTGAAGGGTTCTTCACATCTCAAGTTATTTACTTATGTAACACTCCTGTCCTGGCCTGGCTAAACTTAGTGTATAGCTCTGCTGTAGACAGCTAAGCAGCAATTTGCTTATTAAAACTGATCAGGTTCATCCCTAAACCTGGTGGCTGATTGTTTCTGCCTGCCTATAAAAGAAAGTTCCAGAAATAATGTGCGAGGGTCAGTCATTGGATTATAAATATTATGACCCTAGCCAATCCCTGGGAGGGAGGCCCAAAAGGTGTCGCTGGGGATAAGATAAATGTTTGGGAGGGTCTAATCAGAGGTCTTTCTCCTGGGGTCTCCCTCCCTGTAAGGCAGCATGTGTGTGGAGCAGTGAAGAGTGACTGCTGTTAGGTCTCAGCATGTGCTATGTCTGAGGGCCTGAATGAAGCTGGACTGAAGGAAACTTGCTGGATGACACTATCTGTAGAAGCTGGACTGTGGAGGGAACCCTTTCACTGAAGAGTGTTTCAGGGGAGCTGGTTGGAAGCTGCTTCTGGACATCGTGAGTAAGACCTTTCACCTATAGCTCCAGGTGTGCAAGTGCTTTGAGGGTGAGAAGCCAAGGACTGTGAATACTTATATATAGTGATGGGGCAAACAGCCCCCGGTTCAATTCACACCAGAACTCCCAAATAGAAGAAAAAGTTCAAACCGAGCCGCAAACTCTATTAACCCCTTCCCGCCCAGCCTAAAGCAGATTGATGGCCGGGAAGTGGTTCTGTTATCCTGACTGGGCATCATATGACATCCAGCAGGACAATATGCCAGCGCGTGCCCACAGGGGCGCGCAGCGCAGCGATCGCGAGTGCAGCGTGTCATTCTGACACGCCGCATCTCCGATCGTGATAAGGAGCCTCTGTCAGAGGCTTCTTACAAACGTGATCAGCTGTGACCAATCACAGCTGATCATCACGTGAACCAGGAAGCATTCCTTGGTTTGCACTGACAGGGAGTGCCCATCAGTGCCGCCTATAAGTGCCCATCAGTGCTGCATATCAGTGTGGCCTATCAGTGCCCATCAGTGCAGCCTCATCAGTGCCCCTCAGCGCCGCCTCATCAGTGCCCGTCAGTGAAGGAGAAAACAAAATTTTATGACAGAAACAAAGAAAACCTCTTTTTTTTCAAAAATTTTGGTCTTTTTTTAGTTTGTTTAGCAAAAAATAAAAACCCAAGAGGTGATCAAATGCCACCAAAAGAAAGCTTTATTGGTGGGAATAAATTATAAAAATTTAGTTTGGGTACAGTGTTGCATGACGCGCAATTGTCATTCAAAGTGCGACAGCGCTGAAAGCTGAAAATTATCCTCGGCAGGAAGGGGCAAAAGTGCTTGGTATTGGTAGGTGGTTAAAGTCTATGGGACTTGAACATGAAAAACCAAAAGTCCCCATTTTGAAGGCGTATATGCAAGTTATTGGACAAAAAAAGGGTATGGGGGCCCGGGTAGTGCCCTGGGGGACATATATCAATGCAATTTTTTTGTTATAGTTTTTAAAGGAGCAGCGATTTTAATGATGCTTAAAGTTAACCAAACAAAACAAAAAAAAAAGAAAAATTTCTTTAAATATAGTGCCTGGGGGTGTCCTCAGTGGTGCATCTGTACCATGTATAGAACCTGATGCAAAACTGACATTTGTAAAGAAAAAAAAAAGACATTTAAATTGATTATCGTGGCTGCAAGCCATTGCAGGCAATGAAAAAAAAAATGTCACTGGGTCCACCCTTATGCGAGCACACAGCCTGGCAGGCCAAGAAAAGGGGGGACCAGCAAGCACCATCCCCTCCTGAATCATACTAGGCCACCTGCCCTCAACATCTCCCCTCCCCATGTGGATGCCCTTTTTTTGTTTTTTTTTTGGCGTGTGGTTCCCATTAAAATCCATACCAGACCCAAAGGGACTGGAATGTTAAGGGGGGCTTCCAAATTCCGATAATCCCCCTGCCCACAGACCCCCACAACCACCGTCCAGGGTTGTCGGGAAGAGGCTCTTGTCCCCATGTTGATGTCCCCCATGCCCCACAGCATCCCTCCATGTTCAGGGCATGTGGCCTGGGTCTGGTATGGATTTTGGGGGGAGAGCCCACGCCATTTTTTTTTATTTTGGCATCGCGTTCCCCTCAAAATCCATACCAGACCTAAGGGCCTGGTATGGTTTGGGGGGCACTCATTTTTTTGTTTTTTTTTTCTATTTGGCAATTTTTTTTTCATTCAGCTGTCAGCAGGGAATCCCGCTGACAGCTGATGACTCATCCGTTGTTAAGGACGCGGAGACCGGCTTCCTGGCTTCCGGCTATGCTCCTTAACAACATATTGCCTATGCGCTTATGCTTGGCCCATACCGTTCGCCCATCCATACTTATAGAGTCTCCGGTTAACTGGATGTCTCCTTTAGTTCCAACATTACTGTCAGGCAGCTACTGAAGGTCCAATACTGCTGCAACAGGACTTTGCTGGAGAATCTGTCCTCCAAGACCTGCATGTGTTTTTGAGAATCCTCTATACTCATTTCTCCTTTCTCTCTATGTTCAAGATTTTTAAAAAAGTTGAAAAGACATCCCTAGACCGAGCCTGAAATTTGTTGGTGTGCTTCTGGTTCTGGTACCAGGGTTGGCAGACTCTGATAAGTTAAGGGAGACCAATTCTTTTTCAGCGGGCAATCCAGGGATTAGGAATATATTTTATGTTATCGATGGGATGGGGATGCTGTGGATTTTCTGTAATTTCCAACGGATAGGAAGTAGGACAATGGTTATAGTTTGAGGTTCACTAGCTACCAATTTTAAACAAAATCCTGTGTTTCCATTAGACTCAAGTTTCTTTATTACATGTTTCTGATATTTTGTTTTTCACTTATATGGGACCTCATGTCAACTTTACAGGTCTGCATGAATAAATTCCTGACATGTTATAATTGACAGCAACACTATAATTTTTCAGAAAAGACATTTGCAAGCAAAAGCTACACAACTACCAGATTTATATGATTGCGTCATACCTGAGCCATATCATGCTGATATTAATAATGCCGAACAAAATTGGCATTGTCCTTCTGGAGAACAAAGAAGTACATAATCTCTGTGAGAAGTAACAAATGTCTGAACATTTTACACTGATAAAATACTTATTATGCTGCACTTAAAACAGACAAATATCTGATACTTGAACCACGGACTGAACCTTTAATTTTTAATTTTGGATAAAAAATTTCAGATTTTTAGTTTTGTATCTGTCTTTGGGAAAAGTTCCCTTCACTTATTTTTTGTTTCTGGAACAGGAAGTAAAGGCAATCTTCCCAATGGGACACACATACCGCAAATACCTTTGTCTTAGTTTCTGAAGATATGAGGGCTGCTAATTAGCTGATGTTGAGCCAAGCACCTAGAATACTCTGTCATCTGTGCCTGCACAGCTTTGGGTTACTAGAAATCAGTAGGAGACATGCTTTGTCTGTACCTGCTGCCTAAATTGTTTTCCAAAGGAAGAAGAGAGCTAGATGCACACTGCTGGTTTTTATTTTAACACTGGTCCCCATGTAAATAAAATTCAAACCACTGCACGAAACCTGGGGTTATGTTGTTTTACAGATTTAGATGCAAACAGTGCATTGCAATTTCTTTATTATTAAAGGTATTGTTGTACTTCAAATAGTTTCTCTGTCATTACTCTAGTGAAGACAAAAAAATATCTTGCAAAAGCTTTTTATCATGTGCTGTAGAGATTACAAGTCTTTTTGATTTTAATCTTGTAGCAAGTCTTATTACAATATCCCATTCAATGAATAAAAGGATAAAACTCCCAGTATATTATGCTGTAATTCTAAAATGAATCTCTATGAGACTGCCATTCTGCAGCTTGAAACCAGAGTAAAAAAAAATATAGAATGGCGTGCACATTTAAATAGAATTATTTATTATAAAATGAGACCAAGCACATGACAAGCTGATTGCGTATCAAGTTTAACTCATTTAAATGCACTAATTGAATAAGGAATTCAATGGCCCATCTTATCTGAAATGCACATGCCACTTACTTATTTACCACTGGGGAAAGTAAGTTACGTATATTCTCCCTTTGTTGCAGCTTCCTTAGACCTAAGAAGTGCAGTGAAAGTAAATGCCCAGCACCATAAGTCTGATGTTTTGAAGAAGTGACCAATAATTTTGGTCCTCTCTTGAAGCATGTAACAGCTGCTGAAGTACTGAAGGGCATTTACAGTAAGCTGGTATCAAAATATTAATGTATAGCATACTCTAAATTCATTATACAAACAGTAGCCAGTATGACTGGCAAGTATGGAGAATGGCTGTGTAAAAATAGATCTGTCCACTGAAATTTATTGATCCTAACTTTTGAATCTTGTAAATTTCTTTGTATTTGGCTTACCTTTAAGGAAAAAAAACACAGAATATGAGCTTCTAAACCATAGAAAACAGTTGCCATGACTACTTATCACAAGACTGCTATTTGCAAAAAAAAAACCCTGTAACGTTAAGAAAAAAATGACACAATTGCTCCCCATGTCTTTACAGTCGGACTTCCAGTGGCCGTTCGAATGATTTTAATAAGGGTCTTGGTGTACAGTATTATCTGAACTGAGGGATCATGAGAGATTCCTACAACCCTAGTTCCTTCAGATAGAGTACATTTTTAAATTACGTTGCATAAAAGTCTCCATCTCTAGGGTGCTGAAAACATTGTAACATAATGCATAATAGGTCGAGTGATTGGCCAGAGAGTAACTGTCACTTGCATTTTGTCAAACAGGTACTAAGTTAAAATTGAAAATGCAAAATAGGGTCAGATTGGTAAAGAATACACATACATTGCAGAATACTGTAAAACAGATTATGAAAGCTACACAAACATGGGCTCTTTACAGCAATGTTTCTGTGACTTATTCAGGGTAGCATGTGGCTGCATAGCAATATCACCTACTGGAACTGCAGTACTCTAGTAGCTAGCAATCATGGTGGGGCTCCCCTCAGTACCTGGGTCCTCTGGAGAAGCTGTATGCTATTAGACTTCTGCCTGGCTGTCCACAAACTGGTGTGGAGGACCCCTCACCTGGCTGGAGATCATCTGTCCAGCTACCTGTTGCTCATCAATTATGGCCTTTCTGAGCTCCTGAGGGAGGGAAGTTGAGAAACTTATCTTCCCTGAGAGTGTCCAGGGGCCGAGGGAGCTGTAAAAAAAGGACTTAAAGGAGCCTGTGCCTGTAAACAGGGTTTAAATATTAAAAAACCCTGCCTAATGCTAAAGAATGTATAGATGGGTCACTGCGTACCTGAAGGCCTACATGTAATGGCTATTCATTCATAGGACTGCCAGACAATCTGTCTGGCCTGTATCTTTGGCTGTATTGTGTGCTCTCTTTTTATTAATTTGTAATGAAAACAGTAAAATGTTTTAATTGATAAAAAAGTCATGATATTATTTTTATATGATTTATAATTTTGTTAACTGATATCTACTGCATATAAATCAGGCCACACAAGGTAAAGACTCTAACTTTACTCATTTCTAAATAAGCCAGTGTTTGTTCTCATTTTTGGCAGTCCCTTTTTGGTACAGTTTACTATCACCTATATTTTACAAATATTTACAAAATTGACATGGTCTATTTTAATAGAAACCACATATTAAAGAGTATACATATATTGTATTTGTTTATATTGTAATTATAAAAGGAAAAACATATTTCTTGAGAAACATATGAACATAAAATAGCAAAGATACAATTGCATAGAAACTCTGTTTCATCATTTTCAATGTGTGATTTTCTTCCATCCGTACAGAAAACTGAACTTGGAAAGATTCTAGACACTGAAATGGTAATGGAGAAAGATTGCTTTTATAAAACTGCTTTTTGAACACTCTAAGGATTAGTAAAAGGCAAACATATTTCTTATTATGCTAGCGATAAAACTCAAACTCATACTGCCACAGACATTCTATCTTTGACTTTTAACGCTTGATACTTTTTCCCCCATGAAAGTGATGTTTTAGTGTTAAATTGAATTATTCTTGTGATGAGCATTTCACAGAGATAATAGCTTTATAACAATGGAGAGAAACACAGACAGAACTCCTTTTCACTTAACTCATATTGCAAAGACTAGAGTTTATATACCCTATAAAAATACTATATGTGATCCTGTTTTTTTATTGGAAAAGGGGAGGTGTATGGTAATATCTACCTCTTTTGGTTGTTTACATTTTCACTCAGTAAGTACCTAGATAAACTGCAATATCTGAGCCTCTGCAAGGGTAGGAAATAGTGGACTTTCCTGAATTATATCAAGTATGGTGCCTCCATTCATATGGACCTTATGAGCTTTGCAAGTGGGACCCCCTTATAAGAACACCTTGTTCCAAGGCAGCTCACCTATTTCAGTCTTGCAGTAATGCAGGTCCAGTCCTTAGGTAACTTTTCAAAAACATTATTAGAACTTGAGATGAAGGGACAAGTAGATGGAATACCTTAAATTTGATCATATAGGCTTCTCAGTGCTGACAGTCTCTGGGTGGGGTTCAATTTCGAGAGCACACAGTTTTAACTGAAGCAACTCTCCACAAATCTTGACACAGCTTGATTCCACAGGCACACAACTTATAAGGGGGTCAGGCCCTCACAGCTCTTAGCTCCAGCCCAGGTGCCTCCAGCAAGGCACACAGGCTACAGTTCTAGAACCTTTTTCAAAGTAAGGAGGAACATTAATGATCCTTCTAGAAATATGTTCATCTGTTTTTGTAAAGTATGGTCAAAACCCCAATGAAAAACTCTCCAGGGAACTGCCAACTAACAAAACAGGCAGAAATCTCGACATCACACCTTTATAACAGCACTCTGGAGCCTAATTAATGAAATCTGGCAGATAGTGTTACAAATAGAATTTCTGAACACCGCATTCTGAAAGATGCCTAACAACTCATTAGAGGTATCTGAGGAGTTGTAAGGCATAACTTGCATAATATGCTGGGTAAGTGAAAAAAATTGCAGCGGTTCTCATGGAACAGTGGCAGAAAGGTCCAAAGAGCTCCTGAATAAAACTTGGCTAAGAACTATTGCAGAATGTCTACAACAAAGGTTTTGAAGTGATCACTCAAGTAAACATTACCTGAAACTTCTCACATATTTATAGTTAAGCTCCTGGCTTGTGTGGCCCCCTAGTAACATATAGACATGTGCATTCGTTTTAGTCCAAATGCATTTTCGTCCAAATTTCGGGTATTTTCGTTATCGTTTTAACAAGCGATAACAAACGTGCAGAATCCGAAAACTGAAAGATCCGACATAAACAAATGCTTTATGTATGTTTTTGTTGCAACAACAGTTCGATATAGATAGGAGATTCGACATGACACTGACAATAGAGATCTGTGTCCATCAAACCTGTGGTCGAATGTGCCTAACATTAGTCCAAGATTATTCTACATAGAGAGAAAAGATTCGACATTATAGAGACAGTAGCAAAAAAGGTCGACAGATACCATAAGCCTTCAATGACAGATTCAACCTTAATTATTTCGGATTTTCGGACAAATGCATTTTTAAACGAAACAAAATGAATAAAAACGAATTTCGGGAGTAACTAAATAAATTTATTTTTCGGACGAAAACGAAATTCCGAAACGAAATATTTCAGTGTGCACATATCTAGTAACATATTCTCTGTCCCAATACAATTCTCAGCTGCATTTTATGATTATTTACATGTTTACACATTTTATAGTTTTTATTTAAAATGTGTAATTGTTTTTCTTTGTAAGGCCATTCCAATGAGGTCAAGCAAACACAGATAGGGACAGCAATGCAAACTAGATCAAAATATTGGTGGGATAGGATAGGGCAAGTTAGAAATACAGCTTCTATACTGTATATGGTTTTGGGCTCCTGCCAAATGGCAAAATTTCAGGCATTTGTCTAAATGCCTGAACAGCCAAAGTTCAGTTGGAACCTATGTTTGGACCAAACTGTTGGCTCATCCCTATCAGAGAGGTCCTGGAAGTGTCTGGATAAAACTAATATTGATTTTGGGGTATTTTTCTTTATTTTAATAATACTTTTCTTTTTGGTGGTGTTCTGGTGACATTGGGCACCTAAGGTACAGCTTTAGATATCAACAGGGAAGAGGATAATGAAGATTGTTTGCCCTATTTGGGTTGGTCGGAATGGACGCAATGGCATTTTTCAAAAAATAGTCAAAAAACTTTTGGTGAACAGCACAATCAGCAATAGGAAGGACGTGAGAGAGAATACTGACATAAATAAACGTTCTCTACAGCTAAAAATATAGATAAAAGGAAAGAGTGGCAGCAGCTATTTGTAGTATTGGGGCTTGATCACTTTATTCGGTGTCTGAAAATGTGAAGAATCTTTTTCAGACAGGAATAGCCCCCACAGCAATACGAATACTCCCAGGTTCTCCCAAAATCTCACTGGTTTACTTAAGAAACAACTCTACCTCTTAGTAACTGTGTCTTTTTGTAATAAAATGGTACAAACCAATAATAATAAATAATAAACCAAGTAGAAACTTTGAAGTAAGAAGTTGTTTTCAACTATTTTGCTATCTCATTACAATTCAAGCCCTATGCCTCTTTTTCTTCAAAATCACTATTTTTAAAATACATTTTGCCTAACCAGTGACCTATTGATTGATATAGAAATACTGTATGTGCCCCAGAATTCACTGAGGACTACACAGACAGTATATGTATATGTAATATTTCCAAGACATTACTATTACATCATTTAAATTATAAACTGTCTTTGATTTGTCTTCATTCGTAGTTTTTTTTCACTGTAACTGTCCCTGTAGTTCTATTGTTTGCTGAAAGAGCAATCAGCTGCAAAAATGTGTTTCATCTAGCAGTTTGTCTCCCAAAGCTACCTAGGTTTAATGGATTTATTTATTGGCATTTTTGGTCACATGCAAAGGAAACTGCAACATTTCTTAGAAGTTTCAAGTAACAAAGATTGTAAATGTCAAAGGCAATTAGACACAGTTGCAGAAAAATAGCATCTGAAAATAAAAAAAAAGATACATGCTGTCGAGGACTTTTACCTATTCCAATGAGACAGTGAAAAAATAAGTCTCCATATAGGATTACTATTTTTTAATACAAATGCTTTTATTGGGATTTCGAAAGCATAACAAAATAATGTTGAATACAAAGATTATCAGGATATGGCAATGAGAGAATTAATACAAAATGAACACAATACTATTTTCTTATACAGTAAGTATATTATAATTTACTGAGATTCGTACCCTTCTTAAGATCTGAATGAATATCTATATCAAGAACTCTCATTTATACAATTATTGCATTTGGTGTTGGAACCATAACAACTTAATAAAGCGTTATCATCTATGCATCTTGGTAAACGCATTCTCTTCTACAACAAAGATGAGAAAATGGAAGATAAGAGGTAGAGACTAGAAAAAAAATTAATAACTGAGGAAAGAATGAAAAAAGAAGAAATAAAGTCTGAGATACACCATGTGTCATAGCTGGCTAAGAATTAGATAGGTTGCTAAAGGGACCTTTTCCCTCACCTCTATTCCTACCCATTATTTACTCCATTGCCATAGAGTATCCAATGATTCCATTTATGGTCAAATACATGCATAGTATCCACAATAGTATGTTGTACCCTTTCCATTAGTCTGATTGTTTCCATTCTCTGCATTACCTGCGGCCATGGCACAGTTGGAGCCCTCCAATTCAGTGCTATGGCCCATAGGACCGCACAGAATAATGTATGGGCTATTTTCTGGGCTGGTGCCATGACCTCAGGAATCTGCATGAAAAGCAGGCACATTGACCAGGGAACCCGTTATTGGCCTACCTTAGAGGCTACCTTCTGCCATATCAGTTGAAGGACCGGGCAACCCCAAAAGGTGTGGAGAAATGATCCTGTTGTTTGACAGCCCCTAAAGCAACTATCTGGAACTGTTGGGTAAAACAGATGTACCTTCTTGGGGGGTCAGGTACCATCTAGTGTGTAGTTTCACTATTGTTTCTTTTATAGACATAGAGCACGTGCATTTATACATGTTTATCAGTAGGGACGAGCCCGATGTTCGAGTTGAACGTACATTCAACTCGAACATTGGGTGTTCGCCTGTTCGCCGAATAGCGAACAATTTGGGGTGTTTGCAGCCAGTTAGAAAGCCATGGAACACCCTTTAAAAGAAATCAAAAGTGCTAATTTTAAAGGCTTATATGCATGGTATTGTCATAAAAAGTAATTGGGGACCTGGGTCCTGCCCCAGGGAACATGTATCAATGCAAAAAAAAGTTTTAAAAATGGCTGTTTTTTCGGGAGCAGTGATTTTAAGAATGCTTAAAGTGAAACAATAAAAGTGAAATATTCCTTTAAATTTCGTAGCTGGGGGGTGTCTATAGTAAACCTGTAAAGTGGCGCATGTTTCCCATGTTTACAACAGTCCCTGCACAAAATGACATTTCTAAAGGAAAAAAAGTCAATTAAAAGTACTTGCGGCTATAATTAATTGTCGGTCCCGGCAATACACATAAAAGTCATTGAAAAAATGGCATGGGATCCCCCCCAGTCCATTACCAGGCCCTTTGAGTCTGGTATGAATATTAAGGGGAACCCCGAACCAAAATTAAAAAAAAAAATTGAATGGGGGTCCCCCCAAATTCCATACCAGGCCCTTCAGGTCTAGTATGGATATTAAGGGGAACCCCGCGCCAAAATGAAAAAAAAAATGGCATGGGTCCCCCCCAAAATACATACCAGACCCTTATCCAAGCACGCAACCTGGCAGGCTGCAGGAAAAGGGGGGGATAAGAGAACGCCCCCCCGAACCGTACCAGGCCACATGCCCTTAACATAGGGAGGGTGCTTTGGGGTAGGCAAAGCGCCGTGTCCCCATGTTGATGGGGACAAGGGCCTCATCCCCACAACTCTTGCCTGGTGGTTTGGGGGTCTGCGGGCAGGGGGCTTATTGGAATCTGGAAGCCCCCTGGAAGCCCCCTCACAGAATTGGGACGTCCACCCAGAATAAGCCGACCGGGCTATGGCTATGGCCCAGTCGGCATGTGGTTAATAAAGGACTTGTCCCAAGCCGTGTCTCCTTGTTAAAGGGAGCTTTCAGATTACGATAAGCCCTTCGCCCGCAGACCCCCACAACCACTGGGCAAGGATTGTGGGGGTGAGGCCCTTGTCCCCATCAACATGGGTACATGGTGCTTTGGCTACCCCAAAGCACCCTCCCATGTTGAGGACATGTGGCTGCCTGGTACGGTTCAGGAGGGGGGCTCTCTCTCGTCCCCCCCTCTTTTCCTGCGGCCTGCCAGGTTGCATGCTCAGATAAGGGTCTGGTATGGATTTTTGTGGGGACCCCCACGCCATTTTTTTAAAAATTTTGGCGCGGGGTTCCTCTTAATATCCACACCAGACCTGAAGGGCCTGGTGTGGAATTTGGGGGACCCCACGCAATTTTTTTTTTTTTTTTATTTTGGTTCGGGGTTCCCCTTAATAGTCATACCAGACCCAAAGGGCCTGGTAATGGACAGTGGGGTAATCCCATGCCATTTTTTTCAATGACTTTTATGTGTATTGCCTGGACCAACAATTCATTATAGCCGCGAGTACTTTTAAATTATTTTTTTTTCCTTTAGAAATGTAATTTTGTGCAGGGACTGTTGTAAACACGGGAAACATGCACCACTTTACAGGCATACTATAGACACCCCCAGGTACGAAATTTAAAGGAATATTTAACTTTTATTGTTTCACTTTAAGCATTATTAAAATCACTGCTCCCGAAAAAACTGCCATTTTTAAAACTTTTATTACACTGATACATGTCCCCTGGGGCAGGACCCAGGTCCCCAAACACTTTTTATGACAAGAACTTGCATATAAGCCTTTAAAATTAGCACTTTTGATTTTTCATGGTCATGTCCCATAGACTTTAATGGTGTTTGCGTGTTTGAACAAATGATTTGCCTGTTCGCATGTTCTGCTGCGAACCGAACTGGGGGTGTTCAGCTCATCCCTATTTATCAGCATATCAGACCATTCATCTGGGGTAAATTCCTGACCTATTTCTGTTTCCCACCTGACCATCACAGAGGACTTTTCTGGTAAATATAACCCATTTAGGTAACTATATATCTGTGATATGATCCTTTTGTCTCTGGAAGAGATAGCGCAGATATATTTATAAGACGTAGATCTGGGCCTGATGTTGAGAGGGTTTAGGGAGTCATAAAAATGCTTAATCTGGAGGTATTTAAAAAATTCCGTTCTTGGAACGTTATATTGTTGCTGGAACTAGAGCGTTCAGCTTCCACCAAAGATAATCATTCGGTGAGGTATATGCGGGAAGGAATCTTTTACCTCCCAGGAATGATAGTAGAGGTGGTCTTGGGGATGAGAGTTTGAATTTCAGATGGTATAAAGACCATAAGTAGAGTGATTGTGAGACTATGCTGTTAAGAGGGCTCAACTGTCTGGTCCTAATTGTATACTGCCAAAGCAGACCCGGTAGGTAATACAGACGGACTGACGTAGTTTCAATCTGGAGCCAGGGGATTGAGGTTGTCGGAGTGTGCCATTGTGCTGTTTGTGCCAGTCTGGCTGCCAAGTAATACCGCCAGAGATCAGGGAGACCTAGACCTCCTTGTGAAAGAGGCCTATGTGTTATTAACTTGCCATATCTAGGTCTCTTACCTCTCCATATAAATTGATTAACCTCCCTTTGTATCTGTTCGATGGTCTGGTGGGAAACATATACCGGTAAGGCTCTAAAATAATACAGCAACTTTGGTAAGATGGGCATCTTAATAGCTGTAACTCTGCCCAATAGGGAAATGGGGAAGTTGGACCACAATCTCAACCGGGGTTTGATCGGCTAATTATCTGCAAATTGTGCCACATCCTAAATTCAAAATTTGAGACAGAGAAAATTCCCCTAGTGGACTTTTAAGGCACATATAAAAGAATATTTAGGAGAGTATGTAGAGTAAAACGCCAGTTTATTCGTTACAAAAAAGTTTTTCAAGTAAATATCAAACAAGTGACATACGTACAAACAGGGAATGCAGTTCTATAGATATAAAACTAGTGATACCAATACGCTTGTACCCGACGCGTTTCGGAGTTGCTTTTTGCCCCCTTCTTCAGGGGTGATTGTAAGCTTTAAACAGAGATTTCTGTGTAGGAAATGGCATATATAACATATATATAGTAAATATGCGTAAAAATCAAACCAAAGAGCGTAGAAATACATAAATATACATTTCTTCGTTTACACTTACATTGGTATCTATAGTTATTGGTTATGCATTCCAAGAGGTTTAAAAGAAGACAAACATGTTGACACATACTGCCCATCAGACGCGTCCCCTGAGCATGGTGTATAGAGCTTTGATGGAGTATCTCCAAAGTATTTATATAGCCTCCATCGGGGTAGAGGTAAATAGGTAGACAAATATGGGGTAGTTTTACTTCCTTTCAATAGGAATAAAGGCCCATTAATCAAGGGCGTATAAGAGTTTGGATCTGAGATCACACTGAGGCCAAATGCGGATCCTGTAGATTATGAAAATATATAGATAAGTACATGTAGGTAAAACATATAAGTGGCTGGGATATTGGGTAGGAAGTCCTAAAATGTATCCTACCTGGTCAGCCTACAGTATAGGGATCAGCAGCTGGTGATGGAACTAGATCCGGTGAAGCCCAAATCTGGAGGGTCGACATGCAGAGAAAGAGGGGATATATCAAAGCCCTAATTGTGTATTTCTAAAAGAAGGGGGAGGGGGGGGAAAGTGAGAGGAAAAAAGGGGGGGGGGGGAAACAGAGAGAAAACGAAAGCAATGAAAAGGGAAGGGGAGGGAGGGGGGATTGGGGGGGGGGGAAGGGGAAGGGGGAAAGAGAAAGGGTGGAAGGGGGGGTAGAAAAGGGGGGGGGGGAAGCCTGGGGGAAAGGGAAAAGAGGGGGGGGGGAAGAGAGGGGGGAAAAAGGGGGAGGGAAAAGGCGCGGGGAGAGGGAAGGGGGAAAAAAAAGGGGGGGGGAGAGAAAAAAGGGGGGGAGGAAAGAGGGAAAGGAGAGGGGGGGGGGAAGGGGGGGGGGAAAGGAAGGGGTGAGAAGGGGAAAAAAGAGGGAAGGAGGGAAAAAAGACAAAAAAGAAAAAAAAAAAAAAAGGGGAAGGAAAAACAGGAAAGGAAAACCAAGGAGAAAGCAGTAGGGAAGAGAAAGAAATGTATAAAGGTGCAGGTATCAGTTCAGATTGGTGGCAAGTGATATTCAGTAATAGAGTCTCAGTCAGTAAGTATGTTTGGATTACTTACAATTTTGTAACAACAGCTCACACCGACAGCGTCCTGCTCCAGGCAGATGACGCCTGGTGTGAGCCAAGGCTGAGTACATAAAGCCCTCCCCACCAATCAGCTGTTGATAGAAAAAAGACAACAGCTGATCGTGGGTGGTGGAGGAGGGACGGACGCGCTCTGACTGGCCCCCCGGGTGGAGCGAGCGCCGCCAGGCCTTCACAGCGCATGCGTGCGCAGACGTCGAGAGGCGTGGCCACGCCTACTACACCCGCCGGCACGTCTAGCTTCCCCAACGGACTGCGCATGTCCGCTGGGGTCGCAAGATGGAGGACAGTGTGAATAACACTGTACCTCACACAGCGCCGCCATGAGCTGAGATCGCTCAGGCGGCTTTGTGTGCCGGGCGGAAACACAGATCACAGTGTAGGGCTAATACAGGAAATGTTAAAGCACATAAATTGTGCCTCTTGTGGAAGAAGAAAAAAACTACATATGTATTCCAGGGGAAACGATACTGATGGGCAGCATTATACAGGTTGGGACGGAGTCCCCATGGAGGGACACATAATATTCAACAGTAGTTATATAAACAAACACGGGGGGATGTGTACCCCGGAAGTACATTGTATAGGTAAGGATCAGGGATATCACAAAATATTATATATATATAGAGTCCAGATATCTATGTACAGTATAAAAGGTGTATGACAGCAATTTACTCAGTGACCTAGGGTATCATGGTATACAATAAGCAAAGTAAATGACATATATATGGTAACAACAGTTTGGGGTGTCCAAGACATGACAGTTTAATGTGTCCTATAGTGCAATAAAGGTCCGATTACTAAAAAGATATCATAATGTACACTATACATGACAGTCCAAAACATGACATTCTGATGTGTCCTATAGTACAATAGAGGTCTAATTACTAAAAAGATGTCATAATGTACAGTATACAGAAAATATGGCAACAGTTGATCAGTGCCCTAGGACATCATAGTACATAGTATGCAGAGTATATGGCAACACCACAATGTTCCCTCCCTTATCTGCATTTTTAATTGTGATGCTGTCATTTTTTGACAATGATTTGAGTGCTGCCTTTTCATTTGTGGTAAGATTTTCAGAGGATTTGTTATAGATTCTTATTTTATCTGATTCTTTACCAACTAGTTTTAGGAATGCCGCAGCGTTCGGGTGAGTACTTGGCGCAGGGCAAAAATCAGACTTCTTGTTAAGTGTAGAGATGTTTCCCTTGAGAGGTTCGTTGGATGTTTCAATAGATTCTAGTATTTGGGATAGGTTAATTTCATCTATAAGATCAGTTGGATCATTCTCATCAAGAAGGGACATCAGTTGCTTTAATGCTTGGTGTTCCTGTGGCGTCAAGTTAATGGGTCTTTCCTGCTTGTGATATAATTTTTTCAAAATAAGCTTACGTATAAATAGTTGGAGATCCTTATAGATCTCAAACTTATCCAAATTTTGATTGGGACAGAAGTTCAGACCTTTTTTCAGGGCATTGATTTCATCATGAGAAAGTTCATATGGAAGATTGATAATGTTCAGGTAGTTTGGTTCAGGTTCCTGATTAGTGTCAGGGACAGTTAGAGTGCTATTTGAGTGTAGGTATTGGGGTTGGATTCTGTGGGTTGTACACTCATCAGAATTTTTTCTAAAAAAGATGGATCATTGGAGATTGTGTCCAGTGTTGTGACTGTTGATGGGTTGGATTGGGGGTTCATTTCCCTTATCGGGGTGTGTGTGTTATTCTGTGCATTTGGTGTTTTTAGGGTTGGTTCTTGTGTGACTGTGGGCGGTTTAGTTTTTTTAGGAATGTCAAGGGTTAATTTCTTAGCTTGTTGCCCCTCATTGGGGTCACCACGAAATGTGCGTTTGGTACTGTGTCCCGTGTTGGGTTTCTGGAATATTTGGGTGTGGGCTTGAGGTGGGTTAGGGGTGGGTTGTGAGGGGTTAGTTTGGTGTCCCTGATACTGGTAATTTCTATTTTGGTTTACCCTATTTTGAGTCCATCTGTAGGCCCTTCCATCCTTAAAGGCGTTCCTATCCCGGATGAGTTTCTGTCGTTTTTTGATGAGTACATCTTTGTTAAATGTTTCTAAGTGTATTTTTAGTCTGTCTTCTTTATTAGTGAGGGGTCTCTGCGTTTTTAGCTGCTGTAGCTTGTTGCAGAGAGTTACGATATCTAGATCTAAAATATTGGATCTCTTTCTATATTCTTCAATCAGGAGTTCCATTAAGCTTTGTGAGCATGCCCGTAGTGCCTGTTCCCACTTGCTTTTAAATTCCGAGTCCAGGCCCTCTAGTGTCGGGAAGATCTGGACTCGCAATCCTACAGGGTTAATATCTTCTTTAATGTAGTCCTGAAAGGATCTAACATGCCAGTAAAATAGTGATTTTTTCTCCAGAGTTTTAGAAAGTCTGGAGAAAAGGGAAGATATCTCGGAGTCAACAGATTCCCTGTCTCCGAAGTCTTTTAAGTAGCCCTCCATTAGTGCTTCCCATCCATCACCTGTAAAATTGGTCATTTTTGCCTTATTGGTAGATCAAGGAAAAGAGAATAAGGGAGTATATAAAATATAGTATTTTTTCACTAGGCAGTAAAAAACAAAGAAAGAAAGTTATTGTCAGCGATCCAGAGTATTCATATAGAGTTCTGGATAGCTGTACAGAGATAATTATCGATCTAATGCGGGGAGCGGTATCTACTACCAGTTTAATTCAGAACAGGGGTTTGATCGGCTAATTATCTGCAAATTGTGCCACATCCTAAATTCAAAATTTGAGACAGAGAAAATTCCCCTAGTGGACTTTTAAGGCACATATAAAAGAATATTTAGGAGAGTCAACCATTGTTTGACTTTCGAAAATGCTTGAGGATAGTTTGCGTTATACATCTCCCTGAGCGAGGGGGCCAGTCGAACCCCTAAATTTTGCAGGGTACTGTCACTGATTGAGCAGCCAAAGGAGTCCCTTATGTTAGCTCTTAAGTCATCAGGAACATTTATCGGGAGTGCCCCACACTTAGACAGATTTACTCCTAGGCCTGAGATAGTGTGAAACTCTTCTAACATCTCCACCAGGTTAGGGAGGGATACCAGCGGGTCCGGAAGGAACATGAGTACATCATCTGCGTACATGCTTAATTTAAATTCCTCATCCTCCTTCCAGTACCCTCTGATATTCGGGTTGGCCTTTATCACTCTTACCAGTGGCTCCATGGCCAGGGCAAAAATCAACGGTGACAAGGGGCATCCTTTCCTTGTGCCCCTTCCCAATGGGAAGTAGTAGGAGGAGCAGCCGGGGAGCTTGATTCTGGTATGGGGGTTGTGGAATAAGCAGTGGCGTAGCGTGGGTTGTCAGCGCCTGGGACGAGGCAAGTAATTTGCGCCCCCTTGACCCACAGACTTACCTATTTTCAGCTAGCTCCAGTCTGGTCACATGATCTCCTGTGTGAGACAGTGATGGCTGTAGGGGAGAGGAAAGTGTGCTTGACAATGACTGGTAAAGCATGGAGTGGTGACATCATGCATAGGTTCCTATGTCCCATCTGATGTTGGCGCTCCCTCCTCTCTCCTGCATACATCACTGGCTCACACAGGGGATAACATGACTGGACAGCCTGAAAATAGGTGTTTACATCTTTTCTACACAGGTTAGCCATCATAGGCATTAGAGCCCTTTCACACTGGGGCGGTTTGCAGGCGCTATTGCGCTAATAATAGCGCCTGCAAACCGACCCGAAAGTGCCGCTGCTTGCATTCCAGTGTGAAAGCCCCGAGGTTTTCACACTGGAGCGATGCGCTGGCAGTCCTGCCAGCAGCATCTTCGGAGCGGTGTGTATACCGCTCCTTTACCGCTCCTGCCCATTGAAATCAATGGGACAGCGCGGCTATACCGCCGGCAAAACGCCGGCAAAACGCCTCTGCAGAGGCGCTTTGCGGTGGTATTTAACCCTTTCTCGGCCGCTAGTGGGGGGTAAAACCGCCCCGCTAGCGGCCACATACCGACGGTAAAACGCCGCTAATAATAGCGGCGTTTTACCGCCGACACCGCCCCCTGCCCCAGTGTGAAAGGGCTCTTAGGAGGGGGGATTTTATAATATTTCAGTTAATGGGAGCTACATATGTCATATTCACACTATAATACTTGTTGCAGCACCGTGCCGGGATCAATACCCCAACTGCACGGTGCTGCAACAAGTATTATAGTGTGAATATGACATACTGTATGTAGCTCCCATTAACTGAAATATTGAAAAAAAAACCCTACTGGGTAGTGAGTCCTAAATCACCAGTGCTGCAAGAACACACAATTGTGCAAATATATAAATAAACAAACTAATTTCATATAATAATCAATAAAAAGCATCCAAAAAACATGGCTATGAATGGACTTTATGGCTATGGATGAACTTTGTATTGATTATTATATAAAATGAGTTTATTTATTTATATATTTGCACAATTGTGTGTTTTTGCAGCACTGGTGATTTGGATTCACTGAGAGAGAGGCAGAGAGAGACATTGGGATCAGAGACACGGTGGAGCTGAGGGAAAGGGGGGGCTGAGAGAGGGAGAGGGGCCTGAGGGGGAGATGAGAGAGACTGCTAGCCCTACCTTCCATGCCAGTCTGTCTCCTTGATCCGGGGGTGCTTTGATCCTTCCAGCGGCTCCCTGGCAACGTCCGCCTCCTTGCATGTCATCTGGGGGGGGGGGTCAGGGGGGCTAAGTCAAGGAGGAGGCGGCTGTGATAGAACTATTCTCCCCAGTCCCGGGCTCTCAGGCAGCCAGCCTATCTGTCCTCGGCTCGGCCCCCTCGCTGATCACCGCCGTGAGACTGATCCCCCAGCTGCCCGCCCGCACTCCAAGAACGGCCACTGTTGCTGAGCAATGTGTATTCTCCTGCATCATATGTTTAACAAGGGGCTTTTATTCCCGTGCTAGACGGTCCACACTCATGACAGCGCCCTTCTGAATTTTGCGCCCGGGGCGGTGGCCCCCCTCGCACCCCCCACGCTACGCCACTGGGTATAAGATCTAAAATCCATGTACGAATTCCCCGCTGAATCTAAATTTAGCTTGGACACTGTCCATATATGGCTATAGCACACTATCGAAGGCCTTATGTATATCCAGACCCATGATCAATACTTTGCGAGCAAAGAGATCTGCATCCTGAATGATATTGGAGACCAGTCTGATGCTGTCTGTGATCTGCCTGGTAGGGATGAATCCCATTTGTTCTGGTCCTATCATCAAGGAGATTATAACGGCAAGGCGATCCGCTAGTAATCTGCCCATGATCTTTATATCATTATTGAGGGCCGATATTGGCCTCCAATTTTAGGGGACTGAATGGTCCTTATTTGGTTTTGGGATCAGTGTCATAATGGCATGGAGCACCTATTCCAGGAGCTTATGCCCTGGAGGATTTAATTGACTACATTTGAGAGTCTTGGGGCTAGGGTATCCGCAAATTTCTTGAAGTAAGTAGGGGTAAACCCATCTGGGCCTGGGGCTTTCGATGTCTTAAGGGATTTAATAATGGTAAGAATCTCCATTCAAGCTCTGTAGCTGCTCCTCCATTAGGGTTGGGAGGTGTAATGAGGCCAACCAGGGTGCCTCTTGACTTTCTGGGCCTGGGTTAGGGGCTGAAAGGAGAGCCTCATAATAAGAAGTAAAGATCTGTAGTACTTCCTTTGGTTGAGAGACCATCTGTCCCTCTCTATTTCTCAACTTGTAGACATGTGTTGGCTGGAGGGACAGGTGAAGTTTGCGTGTGAACATTGTTGAGGCTGAGTTACTGTGAAGGAGAAAATGTGCCTTAGACCAGTAAAGGGATTTCACCATTTGGTCTGATAATAGAGTGTCAAGTTCTACTGTTTTTGTGTCAATTTGCCTGTATTTCTGTAGAGTGTAATTGGTGATGTAGGTGATACAGCTTATGTAACTCTCTAGTGAGGGTGGAAACTGCTGTCTCTCTCTGTCTTTTCCTTGCAGTGGCCAGCGCTATTATATGTCCCCTCAGGACCGCCTTGTGAACTGCCATAACATGGGTGGGGATGTTTCGTCTATATCATTTAATCTAAAATATTCTAGGAGTTTGTCTGCAATTTGTGATATTACTTTTAGGTCTGTGATCAATGAGTCATTCAGCCTCCATGTTGCTGTCTGGGAGGCCATACCTATGTATGCAGTCTGAAAGGATACAATGTGATAGTCCGACCAGGGACACACATGTATCTTGGCTAAGATGGAATTAGCTATCAGTATAGGAGTACTAAATATGTAGTCTAGTCTGGAGTAGCTATCATGAGGGTGGGAGTAGTGTGTGTATTCTCTGACTCCTACATTTAGCACTCTCCAGGTATCTATTAAATGGTGTGACTAGTGATCTTTGCATGGATCTAGAAAATGTGTTCGCTGTACTCACCGTCCTGCTTCTGTCTAGGCTTGAGTGTGCCACAAGATTGAAGTCCCCTCAAACCTACAAATGCATTGCACACTGAAAAAAAGAGCTTTGAGAGGCATTCGGAGTGTACACATTCGCTATAATTAATGCCTGGCCTTGCATAGAACCACAAAATATAATGAACCTGCTTTCCAGGTCTTTGTATATGAATATCAAACAATACATTGTTCTTAATGAAGATTGCCACTCCCCTCGATTTGGACTCATACATAGTAAAATGACATTGCCTATAGGTTTTGTCGAAGTACTTGAAGTGATTTTTGGCAGAAAAATTAGTCACCTGTAACAATATAATGTCCGCCCCTAATTTTTTGTAATATCTGAAAGCCTTTTTCCATTTGTGTGGGGAGTTGAAGCCCCTTACATTGTGGGAGATAATTTAAATACCCATGTTAAATTCAGAGGATAATTATCTATTGGCGTAGCTGAGTTTCAAATTGCGGATTTAGTTAACCACAGGTTGTGTCTTACCACATCTGAGTCCACTTTGTGTGGAGTGGGGTGATATTGTCCCTTACAGTATATACCAGTATAGTTATCATATCTATCTGTAAAAAAAAAAAATAACAAGAAGTGAAAGAAAACATAACATGTAAACATATAACGAAAAAACTGTGTGGGGCCAGGGGGGTGAGGCCCACCCTGCCATAATGACTGCCTTCTGAGGACCTTGCAGTCCAATACTCAGCCAGCGCTTCATCTCCCAATGGGCCTCTCTGGTCCGTCTGTGTGTCAGGGAGAGTAGTTCTTCGGGATCCCCCTATTAATAAAACAAGAAGGGGGGAGCGGTGGTACCAGAAGCTGCTGTGAGTAGGGGGGTCAAACAGGCGGGCGAGCAGAGACTGAGCTAGGGTGCCTGACTTGCAAAAGTCATATGGGGTACATGTAGCTGCTGTTAATCTGCGGGGAACAAATGTCCACTGGTAGATGGACTTCCTCTGCTGTCGTGGATGAAGCCTCCATATCCCTGGATCTACGCCAATTTCTCCTTTCTCTCTGTGGTAATGGGGTGGCCCAGATCGGAGTCAATCAGGGGAGGTAGAGGGAAGTCTCGGGGTATTGAGTGGTTCCATCAGGTCTAATTTGACGAGCAAGTCCTTGCCCTCGGATAGGTTGAATGTTGTATTTGTGGTGTCGTTATGTGGTACCGTGAGCTTGAAGGGGAAGCCCCATCTATATTTAATCCTGGCTGATTGCAGGACCACATGACTTCTTTCATTTGTCACCTCTTGTCTAGAGTCGTTGGGGAGATATCCAGGTAGATTTGAATTATGGTCCCCTCGTGTCTGATTATGGGCGTGGCACGAGAAGCCTGAAGTATATCCTCTTTGACTAGAAAGCCTTTAAAACACATTACTATGTCCCTGGGGTGTTTTTTTGGAGGGGGTTTCGGCTGAAGGGCCCTGAGGATTCTATCACAGGTAAAGGCCTTGTCTGCATGTTCTGGTAGCAGTGAGTAGAATATGGCCTTCACCGAAGCAGGCAGATCTACCACCGTCTCTGGGAGCCCCCGCACTCTGATATTATTTCTTCTGTTGCGGTTGTCTAAGTCCTCGAGGTGGGTTTGCAGCTGGAGGACAGTATCTGAGAGTGCCTTGTGATCTTTACGCAGCTCCACATACTGTATGCTAGATGAAGCTCATCATGCTTCATTTCTAGCATATATAAAATAAACAGAAAACTGCCTGGATAAACCTAGACTAAGTGAATTTAGAAAAAGTATGGCGAGTTTGTATGTAACATTCACCCATATGATATCCTCATAGGATGCAGTTCTGATAGCCCTAAAGGCATACAAAGCCTTTAGATGCTGGTTTCTTCAGAGCTCTGAAGAAACCAGCGTCTATTGGCTGGTGAAACGCGTCAGCTGTGTGACGTCAGCACGTCACTGGAAGCCGCGCGCTCCTTCACTTGAGTGATAGCATGGAACTAACAGCTGATGGCTTGTTTTCTTTCTTCCGGATCTACGTCGAAACATACGGAGGCAACGAACACTCTATGAGGCGTTTCCCTCTCCGGTCGAATATCCCGGTCGAATATCCCGGTCAAACACCTCTGTTTACCAACACAGAACGGAGCTTGTAGCCATTATCCATCCTCTCATATAGGGGTAGAGTCACGCTGCAGGAGGACGTTGGATCCCACACAGTTGGTGAGCGTGTCCACATTTCAATTTGAAGCTACAATTTGGATGCCTGCTTTACTTTCTATAGCACTCCCCCTAATGAAATCTACCTTGAATGATTCAATGCTTGCCTCTGCTTCTTTCCTCCGTTGCTTATGAATATCCATAGTCAAGCTGCCTGTTACACCTGCTACACTGCCTGATTACATATCTATGCTGATGGTCTGTGTTTTGATCCCTAATAGACCCCACTATATGGTGATCTTCATGTAAACAGGACTAACACACTCAAGTCGCCCACCTACTTATCAGCACCTAACCTACGTGGCCTTTATAATGGACTTTAACACTTGTAGCCTTTATAAGGAATCTTCATGATTATTCCTATATCCAGATTAGTCCTACTTTCGTACTAGTGTATGCAAGTGGTTATGGTGATGTCTGATGTGTATGTGTGGGATATGCAGCCGCGGCTTCCTATGTTTTTAACAATTTGACAACGTTGTCCAATTTTTTAATAGTCTTTGTCAGCCATTTACCCATGATTCTATTTTTTGTTTTTGTTTAATTATTTGCAGTGGTATTTTTTGTATAAATAAAGCTAGTTTTGAAGTAACTGTAGTGTTCTGTTTTTGCCCTCTTAAGAGAACTTTATTATCTTTGTTTTTCTTCATTTCTAGCATGTCAGTGCGGCCTCCTAGCATGGCTATCTCCTGTGTCAGGGTGCTGGTAGATTTGTGTAGCTCCGCTTGGAACTTACGGGCCAGTCTATCATACATTGTGGAGAGACTATCCTCCAGGTTGGCCTTAGTGAGGTGGGGAGTGTACTCACTGTGGTCCGGAATCGTAGGCTGTGAGGCTGCTGGAGCTCGGGAGATCTTGTGGGCCTGTGTCTGCTGGGTGCCATCTTTGGTCATTGCTGTTTGTTCCCATACACAGAGCAGATAATTTGTCAGGGACCGCTGCATGGTCTTTTTGCTGCTGCTCCTGGATTTCGGCATGCACCGGCTTCTTCCTCAGGGGTACTGCTGTGATTAGGTGCTCTTTGGCCCCGGGGAATAGGTTTAAGTCTCGGCTTCCCTCTGAGTGCCGGTGTCTACCTTCCAGTTTCACGCCGCGCATGCGCTCCCATAGGATTACCATTTTAAACGTCTAAGGTAACATATTTACGTATCGTCCCTTGTTAGCAGAGTAAATTTTTCAGCTCACCACTCACTTTCTTGTGGTTTGCATACCATGATACAGACCACTGCAACATACGTTTATTTATTTATTACAGGCATTTATATAGCGCCAACAATTTATGCAGCCCTTTACATATAGATATATTGTACATTCACATCAGTCCCTGCCCTCACAGAGCTTGCAATCTAAGGTCCCTAACTCGCATACATACATACACATACTATGGTTTTACTTTTTTCTTCAAGATTAATTAAATAATTGATTTATTGATTTAATCCTCTGTTTTCCTTGCATGTAGTGTGGGTTCCTTTGGAGGTAGTTTATTTCATATCTAGTCTTCAACGGGAACCCCTATATCAAAGGTTATTTTTTTATTCCTTCATACTTCTGAATATTAACCCACAAGTTTGTCCTCCATGCAACTCTTAAGCCTCGTACACACGACCGGATTTTCCGACAGGAAATATTCGATGTCAGGCTGTTGGTGGTAAATCCGACTGTGTGTATGCTCTATTGGACAATTGTTGTCGGACTTTCCGCCAACAAATGTTGGCTAGCAGGTTTTCAAATTTTCCGCAAACAAATGTGTGTTGTCGGATTTTCCGATCGTGTGTACACAAGTCCGTCGGACAAAAGTCCTAAGTACAAACACGCATGCTTGGAATCAAGGACAAGCCAGAAGCGCTCGGTCTTGTAAAACTAGCATTCGTAATGGAGATATCACATTCGTGACGCGCCAAATTATGAAATCTCTCAATGCAGCGCATTCTCTTCTTTGTAATGGTATAATAATGAAGCTGCTTTGCTGGTGATATTCACAGAGTTCTGACAAACGTATTTCCTTTTTTTTTCTAGTGATCTCCATAATAATTTTTTTTTTTGGGTCAAGTTACCACAAGACCATTATTATCTTGTGTTTTTGAAGCTCAAAGATACAACTATGTTGATGTCCCTTGTTAATTTGACATTGTATTTTTGAAATGTAACTGCCTACTCACAAACAAACTGTCCTTTTTTAACTTTCAATAAATGTTTATTGTTTTCAGCATGCGAAGACAAAAGGTACAATTATAGCTTGGTAGATCGCTCCGGGGGGAAGGCCCCCGAAGTAATATAAGAACATACATACAATCAAAGAATGCTAAAGAACGTTTATACAACGGAAGATAAGTATGGGTGGGCTGTCAACACGTCACACTTGAGGTTGCCAACATATCATCCAGATAGGGGCTAGGCCCCTGGAGGGGTGGTGTTCCCTCCACCCCGGCACCCCTGTCGGGATCAAGCTGTGCCAGAAGCAGAGTTCCCCCAGCCCACCCCCCAGGTACCCGCCACGGTTATTTCAAGCCTGCCTTGGATGGTGACTAGGCTATATGAGTGAGTCCAGCCTCAGTAAGACAGTCCTGTGTGATTTTTTAACTGTACAAACGTACAGCAGAAACCTGTTTGTATGTAGAGGAGAAGGAAGGAAAGAGAAGAAAGAGAAAGGCTGAAAAGAGGGAGGGGTAGGATAGGTAAGAGGGTTGTGGGAAGTAGTGCCAACTATGGTGCCTTGGGGTTGTGTGCTACTTAGAGAACACCAGGAATAAGGGAGGTTCCCACAAAGTTAGCCCAAGGTTCCCATACCTTTTGAAATTTAATGGTAGTATCTGTTAAAATGCTGGAAAGCTTTTCTTGTGTCATAATCCATGATATTTTCCATTTGACTGCATGTATGGATGGTTTTGTTTTTTTCCAGGCATTAGCGATCATGATTTTAGTCCCAAGAAGAATAAAGTGGATTAGCAATTGCGTAGCTTTAGGGAGTTGTGGAATGTGTGCATTAAGGATGGCAACCTCAGGAGTTCTAGGGATCTGGTGACCTGTAACCTTGTTGATCATGTTGAATATCAGTCTCCAAAATGTGCGGAGCTTGGGGCATTCCCACCATATGTGAGCCATTGAGCCCAGTAACTGACAGCCTCTAAAACAAAGAGGGTCTGCTGGAAAAATGGCTGCCAGCCTGGTGGGGGTGAGGTACCACCTGGTTAGGATTTTAATGCTAGCCTCCATCAGGGAGATATTTTGGATCCCTTTGAAGGATTTGGTGAATGATATTTGCCAGTTCTCCAGCTCCCATTTACATTGGAAGTCCTCCTCCCATGCCAGCATGTAGGAGGTTTTCTCGGTAGGGTGAGTGAGGGCCAAATAGTCCACTGATATGCCTCCCCCCTGCCCCATGGCCTGTCCACACCACCTCTCATAAGCCGTGAATGTAGGCGGCAGGGGTTTGTGCAACCATATTTTGTTTACGAAGTGGGAAATTTGTCTGAAGCGGAACCTTTCTGACTCTGGAAGTTCCAAGTTGTTGATACAATAACTTAGGGAAATAGGTCCGTTAGTGGTGAAGTAATGTCCTATCCGATATAGCCCCTTGTCCAACCACCACTTGAAATCTTTAATGTCTAAGCCTGTCGGGAAATCAGAATTGTGGAAGATGTGTGCGAGGGGGCGTCCTGCATAGACCGGTAAGGGGTTGTTTCAGAGGCTGTCCCAGAGAGTGTAAGTGTGTGAAAGGACAGGAGATAGTATGGGCGGTCGGGTCTTTTTAGGACACCAAAGGAGGTAGTCCAATGTGAAGCCGGGGGTTGCCTGCCTTTCAATTGACACCCAATCTGGTTTTTCATATCTGGAGTAAAATATAGAGAATTGGGCTAGTGTGGCAGCAATAAAATATTTGTGTAAGTTGGGGAGGCCCAGCCCTCCCCGGCATCTATGTGTGAACAGTGTGCTTTGAGGAATGCGATACCCTGAGCTTCCCCATGTGTACTTCAAAATTCTACTCTGTAGGGGGCATAATTGGTCTCTCCTGACGGGGATAGGGAGGGAGCGGAAAAAGTAGAGGATTCTAGGGATTAAGGTCATTTTAACTGAGTTGATCCTACCCAACCATGATAGTCCGTGTTTGGACCAAAGTTTAAGATCTGCCTCCAGTTTCCTGAAAAGTGGGGGTTAGTTGTGGTTGTATAGGGTTTCTATTTTGGACGTCAAATTTAAATGACTGTTTCAAGTGAGAGAACGTCTGGGGAGGAAGCGAAATATTGAGGGCTTGTGATTTAGAGTAATTGACTCCGAGTCCCGAGATTCTAGCGAAGTCTTCTAGCGTGTGGGAAAGGTTGGGGAGAGAAGTAATGGGGGAGGTCAGGAACAATAGGATGTCATCTGCGAAGAGACCGCACTTGTGTGTCTGGTCCCCACAGGTGACTCCTTTGATGTCAGGGTTCTGGCGGATTGTGATCGCCAGGGTTTCAATTGCAATTGCAAAAATTAGTGGTGACAGTGGGCACCCCTGTCTTGTACCTCTCTTGATGTCTATGGGTTTGGAGTGATGTCCCTGTAACCTAATGAGAGCCTTCGGTCGTGAATAGAGAGCCTGTAAGATACCCATAAATCTGGCCCTGAAGCCCCAGCGTTCTAATAGTGAAAAGATGTAGGGCCATGAGACAGTGTCAAAGGCCTTCTGTAGGTCTAGTGACAGTATGAATCCTTGTTGTTTGGTCCCCCCCTCCCAATTGGTTTGCAGGATAGATATCAAGTCTATTGCCCTACGGATTTGGTCGGGGCCTTGTCTGCCAGGTATGAAGCCTACTTGGTCTTTATTATTATATTGGCTAATGAAAGAAGCCATTCTGTTCGCTAATATTTTGGTGAGAATTTTTAGGTTGTTATTTATGAGGGATATTGGGCGATAGTTACTGATGTCTTCATGTTTTTTTTCTGTTTTGGGTATGACTGTAATGTAGGCCATATTGAGGTGGGTATCTAGGGGGTCTCCTTTGGTTTTAGAGTTGAAGAATTTGGTCAGATGAGGCGTGAGGGTGTCTGTGAAAGTGTTGTAGTAAGCTATGGATAGACCATCTGGTCCTGGGGCTGACCCCTTTTTGAGGTCCTTGATGACTTCCATCACCTCCTCCTCTGTGATGGGTGAGCCCATCCTGTCTTTGCGTGTGGCTTTCAGGGAGGGGATGGGTAGGCCCTCCAGAAACTTCAATATCGAGTCTGCGTGGGTTTGAGTGTTGGTGATGTAAAGTGTGGAATAGAACCCATGAAAAGCCTTGAGTATCTTGACCGGATTGGATGTGAGGGGTTGTCCTTTTATCCTAATTTTGGGCATACTGTGAAATCTGGGGCAAGGAGAGAGTTTAGCTGCTAATAGGGGGCCCATTTTGTCCGCTTGGGAATAGAATTTGTGGCAATTCCATCTGATTGATTTTTCGACCTTTGCCGTGAGTGCGAGGTTGAGATCTAGTCTAGCTTTATCAATTAGGTTCATTTTAATGAGATGCTTTAAATGAAGTATAAACCTTGTCAAGTCGGTCTATATCGGCATTCCTTTCCCGTTTAACTTGGGTGGAGATCTGAATGAGCTTGCCCTTGATGAATGCTTTGTGAGCAGCCCAGAGCATTTCGGCGGAAGTTTCCTCAGTGCTATTAAGTATGAAGTACTCTTTTAGGGCTTTTCTTAGTTCTATTACTCTAACGGGGTCAGATAGCAAAGACTCATTCAGTCTCCATTGTCCTTGTGTGCCTCTCGGTGCCCCTGAGAGGATAGATATGATTACTAGGGAATGAACCCATAGGGCCGTGTCCCTAATGTTGGCTTTGAGAACTATTGGGAGGAGGGTTGGAGGTGTAAGGATGTGGTCGATCCTTGCGTATGTGTTATGAGGGTGGGAATAGTGGGTGAAATCCCTCTTGGTAGGGTTTAATTCTCTCCAGGTATCAGTCAAGCCGAACGCGTGTAGAGTCTTCACTATTTTTATGCTCTCTTTTGTTGGGCGAAGCAGTTGGGACTTAGGTGGTTTTGACTTGTCTAGGCCCTGATCGAAAGCGACATTTGAGTCGCCTCCGAAAATGATGGTTCCTTCAAGTTTTGAGGAGAGAGTGTTCAATAAGGTGCTGAAAAATTTGGCCTGTCCTCTGTTGGGTGTGTAATACGAAACTAAGGAATAGAGCCGATCCCCCAGAGTGCCTTTCACTAGGATAAATCTTCCTTCTGGGTCAACATAGTCAGAGATTTTCGTGAATTTGCAGGATTTCGACATTAGGATTGCCACCCCCTTAGTTTAGTTTTCTGCGCTAGGCTAGTAAGAAGTGCAGAAAGTGCGAATGTAGGAACTTGGGGCTATATCGGGCAGGGAAATGTGTTTCTTGCAACATTAGAATGTCTAGCTTGAGTGATTTATAGTAATCCAGAACCCTTCTCCGCTTAATCGGGGAGTTGAGGCCCTGGACATTGTGGGAAGCTATGAGAATCTTGGTATCCAGGCCATCAGCCATGGAGCATGAGGGACAAACAGCGGTGCAACCCACCCCCACTCACCCTTCGACATCCCGAGGCCATTGTGGTTTCAGGGACATCTCCAGCTTGTTGGTGTGAGGCCTTAGAGCCTGTGTGCTGGCAGTGGTGATGGTGGTCTGAAAAAGATAATGGTATTAGGCACCTTTTCAAGGGGGAAGTGGGAGGGAGAAAGGAAAGGGGGAGACAGAGAAGAAAAGACAAAAGGAGCTCTCCTAGTGGCGAGAACATGAATTTAGGGAGGAAGAAGCCCCCTGAATTCCTTGAACTGAACAAAAATTGAGTCAGTCCCAACATGGCACAGACTCCCCAGCCCTCGGACACCGTCGAGTGTCCAAAGGTTGGGCGAATGTGCAAGTGTTCCATCCCGGAACAGGGCGCCCTAGTTGAGTAATTGTTGTGCAAGTAAACAATAGAGGAAAGCACAGCCATGTGTAAATTTAGTTTGCATGAGACCGCAAACCACAGTCGTCGCTCCGAGAAGCCCCCCCCCATGAAGGGGGGGGGTCTCCCGAAGCCCGTCAGTAAACAGTTTCCCCCGGTGCCTTTCTACAGCCAGCCTACCCCTCCCCCCATTCTCCCCCAGCAGAGCGTCCATATGAGGGTTAAGATAATGTTCCTTCCTCAGCTGGAAATTGCAACACCCTTTGGAGGTATGGAGTGATTCACATCAAGGGAGCCGGCCTGGCCCGGTTAATCGTGGTAGTCCCAGAATCGTCCCTGGGACCGTTTTCAGAACACAAACAGATAACTTCAAACTGTAAGAATAACTAATTTTGGATTAAAGTACAACAGGATTCATGTGACTCGGGCTGAGAGACGCCCGAAACATCTGTGTCACAGTGTCCCCGGTCCAAACTCTGGGTCCAGAAGGATAAAGGAACCATCTTTGATACTTGCTTCAGGAGGGTCCATTGTCTTTGGCCTTCTTTGCTTTGCCTTTGATCCACAGCGGAGATTGTGGGCTGGTAGGTATCGGTCGTTTGTTTGAGCCAGAGCCAGTGCCAGAAGTGTCCATTGCGGCCTCCTGAGAAATGAGCTTCAGGTGTAGGAGAAGTTTCTCGCCTTCAGGTAGGGTAGAGATGGCATATTGTCTTCCTTTTTCGATGTACTTGACAGCGAAGGGGAAGGCCCATCTATATTTGATATCCTTCTGGGTTAATGCATGTAGTAATGGCTTTAGGGCTCTCCTTTGTTGTATCGTGGAGGGTGAAAGATCTGCAAAGATTTGCACCCGGTGGCCCTGGCACAATACAGTTTGAGCAGTTCTAGCGTGTCTCATCACTTCCTTTTTTACAGCGTAGTGATGAGGCTTTGCGATGATGTCCCTTGGGGTGCCATCTTTCCTGGGGGGTCCAAGGGCCCTGTGAGCTCTGTCGAGTTCCAGATGGTGGAAAGGGATATTGGGGAGCAGGTTTTTAATTAGGTCCTGCACTGCCTCCGGTACATTCATTATGGTCTCCAGGAGTCCTCTGATTCTTATATTGTACCTCCTTGATCTGTTCTCCAGGTCATCAATGCGAGACATGGCCAGGTCCAGTTATTCTTGTACCGTGTGTATGTGCTGGAAGTTTTGGTTCGTCGCTGCGATTGTATCCTCCAGTTTATTTTCATTTTCCTGTTACCCAGGGTATGAAAATCTGCCTTCAGGTCACCGGTTATTTTGGCAGCAGTTTGGGATAGGCCTCTGTCCAGAAGTTCAGAGAACCTGTGGAAGAGATCCTCCATTTGAATAGCAGTGTCCTTGTGCTGGGTAGTGTGGTAGTGATAGTCTGTATGCCTGTCAGCAGTGGGCCCCTGGGGGGAGAAGGAGAAATCCGTCAAAGATCTTTCGATCAGGGATTCTGTGGATGCTGGGGATGGTGTGTTAACATGTGGATTTCCTGCTGTTTCCCTGGAGTGAGGTGCTGTGGGATGCGGGGTGGCTCTGACCTGTAGTCCGCCTGTCCCTCCTGGCTGGAAGTGTGTGTCTGAGGTAATGCTGCGGCGGCCATCTTCGATTTCCCCTCCGTTTCTGCCTTCTCTAATTGCGGCCGTAAATCTCTCTTTGCCATTGGTCTGGGCATATGGGGATGTTCCCGGGTGTGTGGGGGACTCCTCGCTGTTGTATAATGCCTCCTGGATGGCTGTGCTCTCTGCTACGGGCACCGCTGCAGCGGTATAGGGCGGAGCTCTCGGCTCAAGCGGCCATTTTCGGAGCTCCGCGCATGCGCCCTCCAAACTGTCCTTTTTTAAGTAAAACACATAGCCAAGTATTTGTCAACCAAAAAAATTTTTAGTCAATAGGGAGCACAAGGTCATATAAAAATCAAGAGGAAGGCAACGATGGAGAAACAGTTTTAATTGGTGAAGCGTTAGTACCCCAGGGCAGACATCAATTACGTGAAGTTCAAAATTGGTAACCTGAAGAGTACATGTAATAGGGAGCACAATACGGTCCTGGACTTGATAGATAGGGAGCAGCAGATGGCATATATGTCCCGAGGCTGTGGTCTTACAACAGCCTGCATTTTTTGCCAGACCAGACCGAACCCAGGCCATCACTCTCAATGCTTCTTTCCACACAAATAAACTAAATTAACTAAAAAATGCATTCTCTGCATCAAAAAAAAAAATACGATCAACTCAAATTAAACAAGAAGAAAATTATAAATGATACTGCTGATAATCCCCAGCCCAGCGGCCTTGTTGGGGGTGTTGTGGCTGCATTGGCCACGGTCCGCCATGCTGATGTGGTGGGTGGGGTGGCTGTGGTGTTGGTGGAGGTGGTGGAGGATTATAGTCAATTTCGCATATGTGAGTTTTCGTGGTGATTTGGCACCTCCTCCCCTTGTTGAGGAGCTGAAGGATCATCTCTTCGCACATGCTGCGTTGGTCGTCCTCCATATCCTTCAGCTTGTTTCCCGTCATGCAACCATAAGACTCCTGGGCATCAGGGGCCATGTTAATAGCACATGTGGCATGCCTGAACGCAGCTGTGGCATCATCCAGGTTTCTCGACTTCCTGGCCCTTTTAGTGGGAGGGCGGAGGAGAGGAACCTGGAATTTAGTGTAGCTGCTGGGCTCTTGGCTGAGACTTTCCTGTGTATGATAATGGGACATATTTTTAGGTTTTTGGTCATCAATCACACACAATTTAGAGCTCATGTTAAATTGAATGTTAACAAATAGAAAATACTATCATTCTGACCCCAGCATTTTTCATTCTTGTTCCAATCATTTTTGGCCTCTACTGTCTATTGATATGTAAACCACTTTGTTAAATCAGAAATTTGGGATCAATAATGTCTAGTTAACATCATTCAATTTTTGCCCACAAATATGTTCAACAATGCTATACCTGGGTCAAGCTGGGCTCCTCCATATCTTCTTCCTGTGTCGAAGGACCATGGTGGACCTCAGGAGCTGTGTCCTCAGCCGATGTGGAAGGAAGCGTTGAGAGTGATGGGTGTGGTTCGCTTTGGTCTGACAAAAAACGCAGGCTGTGGTAGTACCACAGCCTGGGGACATATATGTCATCTGCTGCTGCTCCAGATCTCTGGGAATCCATGACCTTCTTGCGCTCCCTATTATATGTACTACGCAGGCTACCAATTTTGGTCTTCAAATAATTGATGTCTGCCGTGGGATACACAGACTTCACCAATTCCAACAGCTTCTCCATCGTTCCCTTCCTCTTGATTTTGTTGGAATAATCCCTGCATTTAACTTGCCATAGACATTAAATTCTAAATTCTAGTAAAAAATCAGGCGCTGTGAATTTATCCACCATTTTGCCTGCAAGACACAACACAAGACAAACCCTAATGTCAGGCTAAATTCTCATAATCTGGTCCCAATATAGGCCTCAATCTATAAGCAGTATAGGCCACTAACCACTGATGCCCCAATTTACAATTGTACCTTTGTTTGAATGTTCCTTTGATCAATAACGATCTTACGTCCTCCACTCACAGATCGTTCATACGGCCGTTACAGCGACTGCCCATTATGCTTTATATAGGCTGCACATGCGTGAAACTCTGCCCCTGTCCTTCTTTCTAGTGTATTCACCGCCTCTTCTCTTTCGGGGCAGTGGGAGAGCAAATGGCGGAGAGACAGAAGGTGCATGCTGATAAGCAGCAATGACGAAAGCCCGGAGCAAGCCAGTTCACGATCCAGGAGAAGATATATAGCCTCAAATACGTCCTTTGAAGAAATGGTGGAGATGGTGGACATCTTAAAGAGGACAGACTATGATGGGAATCATAGACCATACAGAAACCCAAATTCCAGAAAGGCCAAGATCATGGCCTAAGTTGTGAGAAGTCTGCAGAGGAATTTTGGGGTACGACGATCCAAGCATCAGTTGAGAAAATGCTGGCCAGACCTTAAATTGAGAGAGCAAGATCAGTATAGAAAGATCAGGAAAGTGCTGCAAATTAGTAAGTATTTGTTTTGTTTTCCTATTATTATTATTACTTTTGTGCTGGTCCATGTTCTTTTCTTTAATGTTGTACAGTTTAAAATGCCAATTTTTATGTTTGTGGATACAGGAATCGTTTTCGGGACATTAAACATCGTTCGTTCGACCACTAATACTTTGTTTTTGGGAGATGCAGATTAAATACATTTGTTCAGGCCTATTTTGATTAAAATAAGTTCATTAGATTGTTGTCTAGATGTGTTTTAAACTATAATGAAATGTCAACTTTATTCAGTGTCAGGAGGGGACACTCAGCAGCTGTTCACGCATCTGGATGCAGGAGCACTAGTGTGGGACACCATAACACCATTGTTATGGTGTCCCACCCAGGTGCTCCAGTGGATACTAGGGGTTTCTCCATGTGTGAAACTTGCACAAGACAGCTAAGTATTCCAGTTTTGAAAGGGAGCAAATCATGTATTCAGCTTGGAACTTTGCCAAAACAGACAATTGGAAGACACTTCCAAGCAATGTTTCATATTATTATTTTTAGCCTAACATATCTGTCTGCTAAGTATACCTTTTTTGTATTCACATAGGAGAGAAAAGAAGAGGGACATCTGGTGACACCAGTAACCCAGCACATACTGAACATCCTGAAGAAAGGCAACTCACCACACACCCTGAAGATGTGGATGCTGATGTGCAGGAAGTACTGGGTAAAGTTGTCGAATTGGTGTCGACCACAGGTCAGTGTCTGAGACCACAGCTTCAGGTAATAGATGGATTCCTGGAAATCTTTAATACACTGTGTTTTTTTTTTTTTTTTTAGGTGATGTTGATGTTGTGGAACAAGAAAATCACTTCAGCAGTGCAAGTGCACAAATCCTGATCAGTGAGCTCATGGTGTGCAATCGTGATTTGGAAGAAAATGAAAAAACATCCATGATGTACAAAACAGACTTTGCAACATCATAGATGTTTTAGGGAAAATCTAAAAAAAAAAAATTATAGTTATCGTTACGTTGTACATGTTTGTACAGTTTTATATGAATCGCAAAGCCAAATTTTGAAGATGCACACAAATTGGGACTCCAAATTTGGATTTCCCTCATGATCCCATGCCTAAAATGTGTGTCTTTCCCTACATCTATTTTGCTAAAGCCCCAAAACACACAGTGTGTCAACATGTGCTATCTCCCATCATGACATATCAATGTACGCATTTTGTGGGTGCAACCCCTTCCTCCAAACTAAAGTAGGTGAGAGGAAGGGGTCCATTGATCCCCCATGATGGGAGCTAGCACATGTTGACACACTGGGGCTTATTTCAAACAGGCAAAACCACTTTGCACTACAAGTGGAATGCAAGTGCACTTGAAAGTGGAGGGCAAAGTAGATTGGCCTTTCTGAAATAAGCTCCAGTGTGTCAACATGTACTAGCTCCCATCATGGGGGGATCAATGGATGTGTTTCGGGGGTGCAACCCCTTCCTCTCACCTATAGTTTGGAGGAAGGGGTTGCACCCACAAAACGTGTACATTGATATCCCATGATGGAAGACAGCACATATTGACACACTGTGTGTTTTGGGGCTTTAGCAAAATAGATGTAGGGAAAGACACACATTTTAGGCATGGAATCATGAGGGAAATCCAAATTTGGAGTGCCAATTTGTGTGCATCTTCAAAATTTGGCTTTTAGAGGGATGAGATCATCCCATCTGAGGAAGGCAACATCGACACAATTTTGAGATATTAATGTCTCATATGGCCTGCACTTTAGTAAAGTCAAACTTTGTAAGTTCCTGAGTTGGGGATGTGTATGTTATGTTTTTAAACATGCCTATGTAGCCACAAAAAAGGCTAAATAATGTCAGACATACACCAAGATGTTGGTTTGTTTAAAAAATGTTTATAACACACATGTGAATGTGCTTGGAGTAAAATGTTTTATACTCAACAATGTGCGGCTTCTTATTTTAATGCTCAATACCAGTGTATTTGTTAAGTTGGTGTAGTTACAATGACAATGTACTGTAAAATGTGCCAAACTCAGGCAATTTTAGGGACTCCAAGCTATTAATTTAAGGAGTTGAAAAGGCTGAATATTTGTATCATTAATGCTTTACATACATTGCCAACAATAACATTGTGTGTGTGTAGCAGACCCACAGCACAACATAATAGTTAGCTGAAGAAGAGATTGTCACCTCATGGAGCAAATAAGTTACATTTGCACTATTGAAGAAAATGGTCAAATTTAAAAGGCCATTTGAAAACCTAGGAGACAGATAACAAACGCAAACATGATTCAAATGAAATATGAGTTTAGTATAAAAAAAAATATTCGACATCAACCAAATTTT